>NC_054480.1:14548909-14827508 GCF_017639515.1 Carcharodon carcharias
ACAGGCTCGCTGTATCTCACACATGCTCGCTCGCTCTGACACAGTCTCGCTCTCTCTGAGAAATGCTCGCTCTCTCTGACACAGGCTCACTCCCTTTGACACATGCTCACTCTCTCTGACACAGGCTCGCTCTCTCTGACACATGCTCGGTCTCTCTGACACAGGCTCACTCTCTCTGACACAGGCTCGCTCGCTCTCACACATACTCGCTCTCTCTCACACATACTCGCTCTCTCTCACACATGCTCGCTCCTGACACAGGCTTGCTCTCTCTGACACAGGCTCGCTCGCTCTCACACATGCTCGTTCCCTCTCCCACATGCTCGCTCTTTCGCGCACAGGCTCACTCTCTTTGACACATGCTCGCTCACTCTGACACATGCTCGCTCTCTCTGACACATGCTCGCTCTCTCTGAAACAGGCTCGCTCTCTCTGACACAGGCTCGCTCTCTCTGACACAGGCTGGCTCTCTCTGACACAGGCTCGCTCACTCTGACTCATGCTCGCTCTCTCTCACACATGCTCGCTCTCTCTGAAACAGGCTCGCTCTCTCTGACACATGCTCGCTCTCTCTGACACAGGCTCGCTCTCCCTGACACATACTCGCTCTCTCTCACACAGGCCCGCTCTCTCTGACAAATGTTCGCTCTCTCTGACACAGGCTCACTCTCTCTGATAGATGCTCGCTCTCTCTGACACAGGCTGACACTCTCTCAGACAGGCTCGCTTTCTCTGACACATGCTTGCTCTCTCTCACACATACTCGCTCTCTCTGAAACAGTCTCGCTCTCTCTGACACAGGCTCGCTCTATCTGACACAGGCTGGCTCTCTCTCTCACATGTTCACACTCTCTCACACATGCTCACTCTCTCTGACACATGTTCGCTCTCTCTCACACATGCTTGCTCTCTCTGACACAGGCTCGCTCGCTCTCACACATGCTCGCTCTCTCTCACACATGCTCGCTCTTACTGACACAGGCTCTATCTCTCTGACACATGTTCGCTCTCTCTCACACATGCTTGCTCTCTCTGACACAGGCTCGCTCGCTCTCACACATGCTCGCTCGCTCTCACACATGCTCGCTCGCTCTGACACAGGCTCGCTCTCTCTGACATAGGCTTGCTCTCTCTGACACAGGCTCGCTTTCTCTGACACATGCCCGCTCTCTCTGACACAGGCTCGCTTTCTCTGACACATGCCCGCTCTCTGAGCACACATGCTCTCTCTCTCTCACACATGCTCGCTCTCTCTGACACCGGCTCGCACTCTCTCACACAGGCTCACTCTCACTGACACAGGCTCGCTCTCTCTGACACAGGCTTGCTCTCTCTGACACAGGCTCACACTCTCTCACACATGCTCGCTCTCCCTGACATAGGCTCACACTCTCTCACACATGCTCCCTCTCTCTGAAATCGGCTCACACTCTCTCACACATGCTCACTCACTCTGACACATGCTCACTCTCTCTGACACATGCTCGCTCTCTCTGACACATGCTCGCTCTCTCTGACACAGGCTCACACTCTCTGACACAGGCTCGCTCTCTCTCACACAGGCTCGCTCTCTGTGAAAAATGTTCGCTCTCTCTGACAGGCTCGCTCTCTCTGACAGATGCTCGCTCTCTCTGACACAGGCTCGCTCTCTCTCACACAGGCTCGCTCTCTCTGACACATGCTCGCTCTCTCTGACACAGACTCGCTCTCTCTGACACAGGCTCGCTCTCTCTGACACAGGATCGCTCTCTCTGACACAGGTTCGCTGTATCTCACACATGCTCGCTCGCTCTGACACAGTCTCTCTCTTTCTGACAAATGCTCGCTCTCTCTGACATAGACTCACTCCCTCTGACATATGCTCACACTCTCTGACACAGGCTCAGTCTCTCTGACACATGCTCGCTCTCTCTGACACAGGACTGCTCTCTCTGACACAGGCTCAGTCTCTCTGACACAGGCTCGCTCTCTCTGACACATGCTCGCTCTCTCTGACACAGGCTCACATTCTCTCACACATGCTCCCTCTCTCTGACACAGGCTCACACTCTCTCACACATGCTCGCTCTCTCTGACACATGCTCGTCTCTCTGACACATGCTCGCTCTCTCTTACAGGACTCACTCTCTGTCACACTTGCTCGCTCTCTCTGACACAGGCTCGCTGTATCTCACACATGCTCGCTCGCTCTGACACAGTCTCGCTCTCTCTGAGAAATGCTCGCTCTCTCTGACACAGGCTCACTCCCTTTGACACATGCTCACTCTCTCTGACACAGGCTCGCTCTCTCTGACACATGCTCGGTCTCTCTGACACAGGCTCACTCTCTCTGACACAGGCTCGCTCGCTCTCACACATACTCGCTCTCTCTCACACATACTCGCTCTCTCTCACACATGCTCGCTCCTGACACATGCTCGTTCCCTCTCCCACATGCTCGCTCTTTCGCGCACAGGCTCACTCTCTTTGACACATGCTCGCTCTCTCTGAAACAGGCTCGCTCTCTCTGACACAGGCTCGCTCTCTCTGACACAGGCTGGCTCTCTCTGACACAGGCTGGCTCTCTCTGACACAGGCTCGCTCTCTCTGACACAGGCTCGCTTTCTCTGACACATGCCCGCTCTCTGTGACACATGCTCGCTCTCTCTCACACATGCTCGCTCTCTCTGACACCGGCTCGCACTCTCTCACACAGGCTCACTCTCACTGACACAGGCTCGCTCTCTCTGACACAGGCTCGCTCTCTCTGACACAGGCTCACACTCTCTCACACATGCTCGCTCTCCCTGACATAGGCTCACACTCTCTCACACATGCTCCCTGTCTCTGAAATCGGCTCACACTCTCTCACACATGCTCACTCACTCTGACACATGCTCACTCTCTCTGACACATGCTCGCTCTCTCTGACACATGCTCGCTCTCTCTGACACAGGCTCACACTCTCTGACACAGGCTCGCTCTCTCTCACACAGGCTCGCTCTCTTTGAAAAATGTTCGCTCTCTCTGACAGGCTCGCTCTCTCTGACAGATGCTCGCTCTCTCTGACACAGGCTCACACTCTCTGTCACAGGCTCGCTCTCTCTCACACAGGCTCGCTCTCTGTGAAAAATGTTCGCTCTCTCTGACAGGCTCGCTCTCTCTGACAGATGCTCGCTCTCTCTGACACAGGCTCACTCTCTCTCACACAGGCTCGCTCTCTCTGACACATGCTCGCTCTCTCTGATACAGACTCGCTCTCTCTGACACAGGCTCGCTCTCTCTGACACAGGATCGCTCTCTCTGACACAGGCTCGCTGTATCTCACACATGCTCGCTCGCTCTGACACAGTCTCTCTCTTTCTGACAAATGCTCGCTCTCTCTGACATAGACTCACTCCCTGTGACATATGCTCACACTCTCTGACACAGGCTCACTCTCTCTGACATATGCTCGCTCTCTCTGACACAGGACTGCTCTCTCTGACACAGGCTCAGTCTCTCTGACACAGGCTCGCTCTCTCTGACACAGGCTCGCTCTCTGTGACACATGCTTGCTCTCTCTCACACAGGCTCGCACTCTGTCACACATGCTTGCTCTCTCTGACACAGGCTCACATTCTCTCACACATGCTCCCTCTCTCTGACACAGGCTCACACTCTCTCACACATGCTCGCTCTCTCTGACACATGCTCGTCTCTCTGACACATGCTCGCTCTCTCTTACAGGACTCACTCTCTGTCACACATGCTCGCTCTCTCTGACACAGGCTCGCTGTATCTCACACATGCTCGCTCGCTCTGACACAGTCTCGCTCTCTCTGAGAAATGCTCGCTCTCTCTGACACAGGCTCACTCCCTTTGACACATGCTCACTCTCTCTGACACAGGCTCGCTCTCTCTGACACATGCTCGGTCTCTCTGACACAGGCTCACTCTCTCTGACACAGGCTCGCTCGCTCTCACACATACTCGCTCTCTCTCACACATACTCGCTCTCTCTCACACATGCTCGCTCCTGACACAGGCTTGCTCTCTCTGACACAGGCTCGCTCGCTCTCACACATGCTCGTTCCCTCTCCCACATGCTCGCTCTTTCGCGCACAGGCTCACTCTCTTTGACACATGCTCGCTCACTCTGACACATGCTCGCTCTCTCTGACACATGCTCGCTCTCTCTGAAACAGGCTCACTCTCTCTGACACAGGCTCGCTCTCTCTGACACAGGCTGGCTCTCTCTGACACAGGCTCGCTCACTCTGACTCATGCTCGCTCTCTCTCACAGATGCTCGCTCTCTCTGAAACAGGCTCGCTCTCTCTGACACATGCTCGCTCTCTCTGACACAGGCTCGCTCTCTCTGACACATACTCGCTCTCTCTCACACAGGCCCGCTCTCTCTGACAAATGTTCGCTCTCTCTGACACAGGCTCACTCTCTCTGATAGATGCTCGCTCTCTCTGACACAGGCTGACACTCTCTCAGACAGGCTCGCTTTCTTTGACACATGCTTGCTCTCTCTCACACATACTCGCCCTCTCTGAAACAGTCTCGCTCTCTCTGACACAGGCTCGCTCTATCTGACACAGGCTCGCTCTCTGTGAAAAATGTTCGCTCTCTCTGACAGGCTCGCTCTCTCTGACAGATGCTCGCTCTCTCTAACACAGGCTCACTCTCTCTCACACAGGCTCGCTCTCTCTGACACATGCTCGCTCTCTCTGATACAGACTCGCTCTCTCTGACACAGGCTCGCTCTCTCTGACACAGGATCGCTCTCTCTGACACAGGCTCGCTGTATCTCACACATGCTCGCTCGCTCTGACACAGTCTCTCTCTTTCTGACAAATGCTCGCTCTCTCTGACATAGACTCACTCCCTGTGACATATGCTCACACTCTCTGACACAGGCTCACTCTCTCTGACATATGCTCGCTCTCTCTGACACAGGACTGCTCTCTCTGACACAGGCTCAGTCTCTCTGACACAGGCTCGCTCTCTCTGACACAGGCTCGCTCTCTGTGACACATGCTTGCTCTCTCTCACACAGGCTCGCACTCTGTCACACATGCTTGCTCTCTCTGACACAGGCTCACATTCTCTCACACATGCTCCCTCTCTCTGACACAGGCTCACACTCTCTCACACATGCTCGCTCTCTCTGACACATGCTCGTCTCTCTGACACATGCTCGCTCTCTCTTACAGGACTCACTCTCTGTCACACATGCTCGCTCTCTCTGACACAGGCTCGCTGTATCTCACACATGCTCGCTCGCTCTGACACAGTCTCGCTCTCTCTGAGAAATGCTCGCTCTCTCTGACACAGGCTCACTCCCTTTGACACATGCTCACTCTCTCTGACACAGGCTCGCTCTCTCTGACACATGCTCGGTCTCTCTGACACAGGCTCACTCTCTCTGACACAGGCTCGCTCGCTCTCACACATACTCGCTCTCTCTCACACATACTCGCTCTCTCTCACACATGCTCGCTCCTGACACAGGCTTGCTCTCTCTGACACAGGCTCGCTCGCTCTCACACATGCTCGTTCCCTCTCCCACATGCTCGCTCTTTCGCGCACAGGCTCACTCTCTTTGACACATGCTCACTCACTCTGACACATGCTCGCTCTCTCTGACACATGCTCGCTCTCTCTGAAACAGGCTCACTCTCTCTGACACAGGCTCGCTCTCTCTGACACAGGCTGGCTCTCTCTGACACAGGCTCGCTCACTCTGACTCATGCTCGCTCTCTCTCACAGATGCTCGCTCTCTCTGAAACAGGCTCGCTCTCTCTGACACATGCTCGCTCTCTCTGACACAGGCTCGCTCTCTCTGACACATACTCGCTCTCTCTCACACAGGCCCGCTCTCTCTGACAAATGTTCGCTCTCTCTGACACAGGCTCACTCTCTCTGATAGATGCTCGCTCTCTCTGACACAGGCTGACACTCTCTCAGACAGGCTCGCTTTCTTTGACACATGCTTGCTCTCTCTCACACATACTCGCCCTCTCTGAAACAGTCTCGCTCTCTCTGACACAGGCTCGCTCTATCTGACACAGGCTGGCTCTCTCTCTCACATGTTCACACTCTCTCACACATGCTCACTCTCTCTGACACATGTTCGCTCTCTCTCACACATGCTTGCTCTCTCTGACACAGGCTCGCTCGCTCTGACACATGCTCGCTCGCTCTCACACATGCTCGCTCGCTCTGACACAGGCTCGCTCTCTCTGACACAGGCTTGCTCTCTCTGACACAGGCTCGCTTTCTCTGACACATGCCCGCTCTCTCTGACACAGGCTCACACTCTGTCACACATGCTCGCTCTCTCTGACACAGGCTCACATTCTCTCACACATGCTCGCTCTCTCTGTCACAGGCTCACACTCTCTCAGACATGCTCGCTCTCTCTGACACATGCTCGTCTCTCTGACACATGCTCACTCTCTCTTACAGGGCTCACTCTCTGTCACACATGCTCGCTCTCTCTGACACAGGCTCGCTGTATCTCACACATGCTCGCTCACTCCGACACAGTCTCGCTCTCTCTGAGAAATGCTCGCTCTCTCTGACACAGGCTCACTCCCTGTGACACATGCTCACTCTCTCTGACACAGTCTCGCTCTCTCTGACACATGCTCGGTCTCTCTGACACAGGCTCGCTCTCTCTGACACAGGCTCGCTCTCTCTGACACAGGCTCACTTTCTCTGACCCATGCTCGCTCTCTCTGACACAGGCTCGCTTTCTCTGACACATGCCCGCTCTCTGTGACACATGCTCGCACTCTCTCACACATGCTCGCTCTCTCTGACACAGGCTCGCACTCTCTGACACAGGCTCGCTCTCACTGACACAGGCTCGCTCTCTCTGACACAGGCTCGCTCTCTCTGACACAGGCTCACACTCTCTCACACATGCTCGCTCTTCCTGACATAGGCTCACACTCTCTCACACATGCTCGCTCTCTCTGACACAGGCTCACGCTCTCTGACATAGGCTCACTCGCTCTGACACAGGCTCACTCTCTCTCACACATGCTCACTCTCTCTGACTCATGCTCGCTCTCTTTGACACTTGCGCGCTCTCCCTCTCATATGCTCGCTCTCTCTGACACATGCTCGCTCTCTCTGACAGAGGCTCACGCTCTCTGACACAGGCTCACTCTCCCTGACACATGCTCGCTCTCTCTCACACATGCTCACTCTCTCTCACACATGCTCGGTCTTCCTGACATAGGCTCACCCTCTCTCACACATGCTCACTCTCTCTGACATAGGCTCGCTCTCTCTGACAGAGGCTCGCTCTCTCTGACACAGGCTCGCTCTCTCTGACAGAGGCTCACTCTCTCTGACACGGGCTCGCTCTCTTAAACAGGCTCGCTCTCTCTCAAACAGATTTACTCTCTCTGACACATGCTCACTCTCTCTGACACAGGCTCGCTCTCTCTGACACATGCTCGCTCTCACACATGCTTGCTCTCTCTGACACAGGGTCGCTCGATCTCACACATGCTCGCTCTCTCTCACACATGCTCGCTCTTTCTGACACAGGCTCGCTCTCTCTGACACATGCTCGCTCTTTCTGACACATGCTCGCTCTCTCTAACACAGGCTTGCTCTCTCTGACACAGGCTCACTCTCTCTGACACATGCTCGCTCTCTCTCACACATGTTCGCTCTCTCTGACACAGCATCACTCTCTCTGACACAGGCTCACACTCTCTCACACATGCTCGCTCGCTCTGACACAGTCTCGCTCTCTCTGACAAATGCTCGCTATCTCTGACAAAGGCTCACTCTCTGTGACACATGCTCACTTTCTCTGACACCGACTCGCTCTCTCTGACACAGGCTCGCACTCTCTGACACAGGCTCGCTCACTGTGACACATGCTTGCTCTCTCTCACACATGCTCGGTCTCTCTCACACATGCTCGGTCTCTCTCACAAATGCTTGGTCTCTCTGACACAGTCTCGCTCTCTCTGACACATGCTCACTATCTCTGATACATGCTCACTCTCTCTGACAAATGCTCGCTCTCTGACACATGCTCGCTCTCTCTGACACATGCTCGCTCTTTCTAACACAGGCTTGCTCTCTCTGACACAGGCTCACACTCTGTGACACATGCTAGCTCTCTCTCACACATGTTCGCTCTCTCTGACACAGCATCACTCTCTCTGACACAGGCTCACACTCTCTCACACATGCTCGCTCGCTCTGACACAGTCTCGCTCTCTCTGACAAATGCTCGCTATCTCTGACAAAGGCTCACTCTCTGTGACACATGCTCACTTTCTCTGACACCGACTCGCTCTCTCTGACACAGGCTCGCACTCTCTGACACAGGCTCGCACTCTCTGACACAGGCTCGCTCACTGTGACACATGCTCGCTCTCTCTCACACATGCTCGGTCTCTCTCACACATGCTCGGTCTCTCTCACAAATGCTTGGTCTCTCTGACACAGTCTCGCTCTCTCTGACACATGCTCACTATCTCTGATACATGCTCACTCTCTCTGACAAATGCTCGCTCTCTGACACATGCTCGCTCTCTCTGACACATGCTCGCTCTCTCTGACACAGGCTCACTGTCTCTGACACAGGCTCACGCTCTCTGACACATGCTCACTCTCTCTGACACAGGCTCACTCTCTCTCACACATGCTCGCTCTTTCTGACACAGGATCGATCTCTCTGACAGAGGCTCGCTCACTCTCACACATGCTCGGTCTCTCTCACACATGCTCGCTCTTTCTGACACAGGCTAGCTCTCTCAGAGACAGGCTCGCTCGCTCTGACACAGGCTGGCTCTCTCTCACACATGCTCGCTCTCTCTCACACATGCTCACTCTATCTGACACATGTTCGTGCGCTCTCATACATGCTTGCTCTCTCTGACACAGGCTCGCTCACTCTGACACATTCTCGGTCTCTCTCACACATGCTCGCTCTCTCTGACCCAGGCTCGCTCGCTCTGACACATGCTCAATCTCTCTCACACATGCACGCTCGCTCTGACACAGGCTCGCTCTCTCTGACACAGGCTCGCTATCTCTTACACAGGCTCGCTCTCTCTGACACATGCCCGGTCTCTGTGACACATGCTCGCTTTCTCTCACACATGCCCGCTATCTCTGACACAGGCTCGCACTCGCTGACACATGCTCGCTCTCTCTGACACTTGCTTGCTCTCTCTGAAACAGGCTCGCTCTCTCTGACACAGGCTCGCTCTCTCTGACACAGGCTCACTCTCTCTGACACAGGCTCACACTCTCTGACACAGGCTCACTCTCTCTGACACAAACTCGCTCTCTCTCACACAAGCTCGCTCTCTCTGACACAGGCTCGCTCTTTCTGACACATGCTCACTCTCTCTGACACATGCTCGCTCTCTCTCACACATGCTCACTCAGTCTCACACAGCCTCACTCTCTCTGACACAGACTTGTTCTCTCTGACACAGGCTCGCTCTCTCTGATACATGCACGCTCTCTCTGACACAGGCTCGGTCTCTCTGACACAGGCTCACTCTCTCTGACACATGCTCGCTTTCTCTAACACATTCTCGCTCTCTCTCACACAGGCTCGCTCTCTCTCACACATGCTCACTCTCACTGACACAGGCTCACACTCTTTCACACATGTTTGCTCTCTCTGACACAGGCTCACACTCTCTCACACATGCTCGCTCTCTCTGACACATGCTCGCTCTGACACATGCTCGCTCTCTCTGAGACAGGCTCGCTCTCTCTGACACAGGCTCACTCTCTCTGTCACAGGCTCACAATCTCTGACACAGGCTCGCTGTCTCTGACACATGCTCGCTCTATCTTACAAATGCTCACTCTATCTGACACAGGCTCGCTCTCTCTGACACATGCTCACTCTCTCTGACACATGCTCGCTCTCTATCACACATGCTCACTCACTCTCACACAGCCTCACCCTCTCTGACACAGGCTCGCTCTCTCTCACACATGCTCTCTCTCTCTCACACATGCTCACTCTCTCTGACACATGGTCGCTCTCTCTGACACATGCTCCCTCTCTCTCACATATGCCCGCTCTCTCTGACACATGCTCGCTCTCACTGAGACATGCTCCCTCTCTCTGACACATGCTCGCACTTTCTCACACATGCTCGCTTTCGTTGACACAGGCTCGCTCTCTCTGACACTGGCTCGCTCTCTGTGACACATGCTCGCTCTCTCTGAAACAGGCTCGCTCTCTCTGACACAGGCTCGCTCTCTCTCACACATGCTGGCTCTCCCTCACACATGCTCGCTCTCTCTCACACATGCTCGCTCTCTCTGACACATGCTCGCTCTCTCTGACACATGCTCGCTCTCTCTCACACATGCTCACTCTGACACATGTTCGCGCTCTCTCACACATGCTCTCTCTGACAGAGGCTTGCTCTCTCTCACACATGCTTGCTCTCTCTCACACATGCTTGCTCTCTCTGACACAGGCTCGCTCGGTCTGTCACATGCTCACTCTCTCTGACACATGCTTGCTCTCTCTGACAAAGGCTCGCTCGATCTCACACATGCTCGCTCTCTCTCACACATGCTCGATCTTTCTGACACAGGCTCGCTCTCTCTCACACATGCTGGCTCTCCCTCACACATGCTCGCTCTCTCTGACACAGGCTCGCTCTCTCTGACACAGGCTCGCTCTCTTTGACACAGGCTCGCTCTCTCTGACACATGCTCACTCTCTGTGACACATGCTCTCTCTCCCTCACACATGCTCGCTCTCTCTCACACATGCTCGCTCTTTCTGACACAGGATCGATCTCTCTGACAGAGGCTCGCTATCTCTGACAAAGGCTCACTCTCTGTGACACATGCTCACTTTCTCTGACACCGACTCGCTCTCTCTGACACAGGCTCGCACTCTCTGACACAGGCTCGCTTACTGTGACACATGCTCGCTCTCTCTCACACATGCTCGGTCTCTCTCACACATGCTCGGTCTCTCTCACAAATGCTTGGAATCTCTGACACAGTCTCGCTCTCTCTGACACATGCTCACTATCTCTGATACATGCTCACTCTCTCTGACAAATGCTCGCTCTCTGACACATGCTCGCTCTCTCTGACACATGCTCGCTCTCTCTGACACAGGCTCGCTCTCTCTGACACAGGCTCACGCTCTCTGACACATGCTCGCTCTCTCTGACACAGGCTCACTCTCTCTGACACAGGCTCGCTCGCTCTCACACATGCTCGCTCTCTCTCACACATGCTCGCTCTTTTTGACACAGGATCGATCTCTCTGACAGAGGCTCGCTCACTCTAACAAACGCTCGGTCTCTCTCACACATGCTCGCTCTTTCTGACACAGGCTAGCTCTCTCAGACACAGGCTCGCTCGCTCTGACACAGGCTGGCTCTCTCTCACACATGCTCGCTCTCTCTCACACATGCTCACTCTCTCTGACACATGTTCGTGCTCTCTCATACATGCTTGCTCTCTCTGAAACAGGCTCGCTCACTCTGACACATGCTCGCTCTCTCTCACACATGCTCGCTCTCTCTGACACAGGCTCGCTCGCTCTGACACATGCTCAATCTCTCTCACACATGCACGCTCGCTCTGACACAGGATCGCTCTCTCTGACACAGGCTCGCTATCTCTTACACAGGCTCGCTCTCTCTGACACATGCCCGGTCTCTGTGACACATGCTCGCTTTCTCTCACACATGCCCGCTATCTCTGACACAGGCTCGCACTCTCTGACACATGCTCGCTCTCTCTGAAACAGGCTCGCTCTCTCTGACACAGGCTCGCTCTCTCTGACACAGGCTCACTCTCTCTGACACAGGATCACACTCTCTGACACAGGCTCACTCTCTCTGACACATGCTCGCTCTCTCTGACACATGCTCGCTCTATCTGACACAGGCTCGCTCTCTCTCACACATGCTGGCTCTCCCTCACACATGCTCGCTCTCTCTCACACATGCTCGCTCTCTCTGACACATGCTCGCTCTCTCTGACACATGCTCGCTCTCTCTGACACATGCTCGCTCTCTCTGACACATGCTCGCTCTCTCTCACACATGCTCACTCTGACACATGTTCGCGCTCTCTCACACATGCTCTCTCTGACAGAGGCTTGCTCTCTCTCACACATGCTTGCTCTCTCTCACACATGCTTGCTCTCTCTGACACAGGCTCGCTCTCTCTGTCACATGCTCACTCTCTCTGACACATGCTTGCTCTCTCTGACACAGGCTCGCTCGATCTCACACATGCTCGCTTTCTCTCACACATGCTCGATCTTTCTGACACAGGCTCGCTCTCCCTGACACAGGCTCGCTCTCTCTGACACAAGCTGGCTCTCTCTCACAGATGCTCGCTCTCACTCACACATGCTTGCTCTCTCTGACACAGGCTCACTCATTCTGACACATGCTCGTTCTCTCTCACACATGCTCGCTCTCTCTGACACATGCTCGCTCGCTCTGACACATGCTCGCTCTCTCTCACACATGCTTGCTCTCTCTGACACAGGCTCGCTCGCTCTCACACATGCTCGCTCTCTCTCACACATGCTCGCTCTTTCTGACACAGGCTCGCGCTCTCTGACACATGCTCACTCTCTGTGACAAATGCTCGCTCTCCCTCACACATGGTCGCTCTCTCTGACACATGCTCACTCTCACTGACACAGGCTCACTCTCTCTGATACATGCTCGCTCTCTCTGACAAATGTTCAATCTCTCTGACACAGGCTCGCTCTCTCTGACAGGTGCTCATTCTCTGTGACACAGGCTCACACTCTCTCACACAGGCTTGCTCTCTCTGACACATGCTCGCTCTCTATCACACATGCTCGCTCTCTCTGAAACAGGCTCGCTCTCTCTGACACAGGCTGGCTCTCTCTGACACAGGCTGGCTCTCTCTGACACAGGCTCGCTCACTCTGACACATGCTAGCTCTCTCTCACACATGCTCGCTCTCTCTGACACAGGCTCGCTCGCTCACACACATGCTCGCTCTCTGTCACACATGCTCGCTCCTTCTGACACAGGCTCGCTCTCTCTGACACAGGCTCGCTCGCTCTCACACATGCTCGCTCTCTCTCACACATGCTCGCTCCTTCTGACACAGGCTCGCTCTCTCTGACACAGGCTCGCTCGCTCTCACACATGCTCGTTCTCTCTCACACATGCTCGTTCTTTCTGACACAGGCTCGCTCTCTCTGACACAGGCTCGCTCTCTCTGACACAGGCTCGCTCGCTCTCACACATGCTCGCTCTCTCTCACACATGCTCGCTCCTTCTGACACAGGCTCGCTCTCTCTGACACAGGCTCGCTCTCGCTCACACATGCTGGCTCTCCCTCACACATGCTCGCCCTCTCTCACACATGCTCGCTCTCTCTGACACATGATCGCTCTCTCTGACACATGCTCGCTCTCTCTCACACATGCTCACTATGACACATGTTCGCGCTCTCTCACACATGCTCTCTCTGACAGAGGCTTGCTCTCTCTCACACATGCTCGCTCTCTCTCACACATGCTTGCTCTCTCTGACACAGGCTCGCTCGATCTCACACATGCTCGCTCTCTCTCACACATGCTCGATCTTTCTGACACAGGCTCGCTCTCCCTGACACAGGCTCGCTCTCTCTGACACAGGCTGGCTCTCTCTCACACATGCTCGCTCTCACTCACACATGCACACTCTCTCTGACACATGTTCGCGCCCTCTCACA
This sequence comes from Carcharodon carcharias, assembly GCF_017639515.1. Classification (NCBI taxonomy): domain Eukaryota; kingdom Metazoa; phylum Chordata; class Chondrichthyes; order Lamniformes; family Lamnidae; genus Carcharodon; species Carcharodon carcharias. The sequence goes on from NC_054480.1 coordinate 14,562,624, forward strand.
CATGCTTGCTCTCTGGGACACAGGCTCACTCATTCTGACGCATGCTCGTTCTCTCTCACACATGCTCGCTCTCTCTGACACAGGCTCACTCTCTCTGACACATGCTCGCTCTCTCTCACACATGCTTGCTCTCTCTGACACAGGCTCGCTCTCTCTGACACAGGCTCGCTCTCTTTGACACAGGCTCGCTCTCTCTGACACATGCTCACTCTCTGTGACACATGCTCTCTCTCCCTCACACATGCTCGCTCTCTCTCACACATGCTCGCTCTTTCTGACACAGGATCGATCTCTCTGACAGAGGCTCGCTATCTCTGACAAAGGCTCACTCTCTGTGACACATGCTCACTTTCTCTGACACCGACTCGCTCTCTCTGACACAGGCTCGCACTCTCTGACACAGGCTCGCTTACTGTGACACATGCTCGCTCTCTCTCACACATGCTCGGTCTCTCTCACACATGCTCGGTCTCTCTCACAAATGCTTGGAATCTCTGACACAGTCTCGCTCTCTCTGACACATGCTCACTATCTCTGATACATGCTCACTCTCTCTGACAAATGCTCGCTCTCTGACACATGCTCGCTCTCTCTGACACATGCTCGCTCTCTCTGACACAGGCTCGCTCTCTCTGACACAGGCTCACGCTCTCTGACACATGCTCGCTCTCTCTGACACAGGCTCACTCTCTCTGACACAGGCTCGCTCGCTCTCACACATGCTCGCTCTCTCTCACACATGCTCGCTCTTTCTGACACAGGATCGATCTCTCTGACAGAGGCTCGCTCACTCTAACAAACGCTCGGTCTCTCTCACACATGCTCGCTCTTTCTGACACAGGCTAGCTCTCTCAGACACAGGCTCGCTCGCTCTGACACAGGCTGGCTCTCTCTCACACATGCTCGCTCTCTCTCACACATGCTCACTCTCTCTGACACATGTTCGTGCTCTCTCATACATGCTTGCTCTCTCTGACACAGGCTCGCTCACTCTGACACATGCTCGCTCTCTCTCACACATGCTCGCTCTCTCTGACACAGGCTCGCTCGCTCTGACACATGCTCAATCTCTCTCACACATGCACGCTCGCTCTGACACAGGATCGCTCTCTCTGACACAGGCTCGCTATCTCTTACACAGGCTCGCTCTCTCTGACACATGCCCGGTCTCTGTGACACATGCTCGCTTTCTCTCACACATGCCCGCTATCTCTGACACAGGCTCGCACTCTCTGACACATGCTCGCTCTCTCTGAAACAGGCTCGCTCTCTCTGACACAGGCTCGCTCTCTCTGACACAGGCTCACTCTCTCTGACACAGGATCACACTCTCTGACACAGGCTCACTCTCTCTGACACATGCTCGCTCTCTCTGACACATGCTCGCTCTATCTGACACAGGCTCGCTCTCTCTCACACATGCTGGCTCTCCCTCACACATGCTCGCTCTCTCTCACACATGCTCGCTCTCTCTGACACATGCTCGCTCTCTCTGACACATGCTCGCTCTCTCTGACACATGCTCGCTCTCTCTGACACATGCTCGCTCTCTCTCACACATGCTCACTCTGACACATGTTCGCGCTCTCTCACACATGCTCTCTCTGACAGAGGCTTGCTCTCTCTCACACATGCTTGCTCTCTCTCACACATGCTTGCTCTCTCTGACACAGGCTCGCTCGGTCTGTCACATGCTCACTCTCTCTGACACATGCTTGCTCTCTCTGACACAGGCTCGCTCGATCTCACACATGCTCGCTTTCTCTCACACATGCTCGATCTTTCTGACACAGGCTCGCTCTCCCTGACACAGGCTCGCTCTCTCTGACACAAGCTGGCTCTCTCTCACAGATGCTCGCTCTCACTCACACATGCTTGCTCTCTCTGACACAGGCTCACTCATTCTGACACATGCTCGTTCTCTCTCACACATGCTCGCTCTCTCTGACACAGGCTCGCTCGCTCTGACACATGCTCGCTCTCTCTCACACATGCTTGCTCTCTCTGACACAGGCTCGCTCGCTCTCACACATGCTCGCTCTCTCTCACACATGCTCGCTCTTTCTGACACAGGCTCGCGCTCTCTGACACATGCTCACTCTCTGTGACAAATGCTCGCTCTCCCTCACACATGGTCGCTCTCTCTGACACATGCTCGCACTCTCTGACACATGCTCACTCTCACTGACACAGGCTCACTCTCTCTGATACATGCTCGCTCTCTCTGACAAATGTTCAATCTCTCTGACACAGGCTCGCTCTCTCTGACAGGTGCTCATTCTCTGTGACACAGGCTCACACTCTCTCACACAGGCTTGCTCTCTCTGACACATGCTCGCTCTCTATCACACATGCTCGCTCTCTCTGAAACAGGCTCGCTCTCTCTGACACAGGCTGGCTCTCTCTGACACAGGCTGGCTCTCTCTGACACAGGCTCGCTCACTCTGACACATGCTAGCTCTCTCTCACACATGCTCGCTCTCTCTGACACAGGCTCGCTCGCTCACACACATGCTCGCTCTCTCTGACACAGGCTCGCTCTCTCTGACACAGGCTCACGCTCTCTGACACATGCTCGCTCTCTCTGACACAGGCTCACTCTCTCTGACACAGGCTCGCTCGCTCTCACACATGCTCGCTCTCTCTCACACATGCTCGCTCTTTCTGACACAGGATCGATCTCTCTGACAGAGGCTCGCTCACTCTAACAAACGCTCGGTCTCTCTCACACATGCTCGCTCTTTCTGACACAGGCTAGCTCTCTCAGACACAGGCTCGCTCGCTCTGACACAGGCTGGCTCTCTCTCACACATGCTCGCTCTCTCTCACACATGCTCACTCTCTCTGACACATGTTCGTGCTCTCTCATACATGCTTGCTCTCTCTGACACAGGCTCGCTCACTCTGACACATGCTCGCTCTCTCTCACACATGCTCGCTCTCTCTGACACAGGCTCGCTCGCTCTGACACATGCTCAATCTCTCTCACACATGCACGCTCGCTCTGACACAGGATCGCTCTCTCTGACACAGGCTCGCTATCTCTTACACAGGCTCGCTCTCTCTGACACATGCCCGGTCTCTGTGACACATGCTCGCTTTCTCTCACACATGCCCGCTATCTCTGACACAGGCTCGCACTCTCTGACACATGCTCGCTCTCTCTGAAACAGGCTCGCTCTCTCTGACACAGGCTCGCTCTCTCTGACACAGGCTCACTCTCTCTGACACAGGATCACACTCTCTGACACAGGCTCACTCTCTCTGACACATGCTCGCTCTCTCTGACACATGCTCGCTCTATCTGACACAGGCTCGCTCTCTCTCACACATGCTGGCTCTCCCTCACACATGCTCGCTCTCTCTCACACATGCTCGCTCTCTCTGACACATGCTCGCTCTCTCTGACACATGCTCGCTCTCTCTGACACAGGCTCGCTCTCTCTGACACATGCTCGCTCTCTCTCACACATGCTCACTCTGACACATGTTCGCGCTCTCTCACACATGCTCTCTCTGACAGAGGCTTGCTCTCTCTCACACATGCTTGCTCTCTCTCACACATGCTTGCTCTCTCTGACACAGGCTCGCTCGGTCTGTCACATGCTCACTCTCTCTGACACATGCTTGCTCTCTCTGACACAGGCTCGCTCGATCTCACACATGCTCGCTTTCTCTCACACATGCTCGATCTTTCTGACACAGGCTCGCTCTCCCTGACACAGGCTCGCCCTCTCTGACACAAGCTGGCTCTCTCTCACAGATGCTCGCTCTCACTCACACATGCTTGCTCTCTCTGACACAGGCTCACTCATTCTGACACATGCTCGTTCTCTCTCACACATGCTCGCTCTCTCTGACACAGGCTCGCTCGCTCTGACACATGCTCGCTCTCTCTCACACATGCTTGCTCTCTCTGACACAGGCTCGCTCGCTCTCACACATGCTCGCTCTCTCTCACACATGCTCGCTCTTTCTGACACAGGCTCGCGCTCTCTGACACATGCTCACTCTCTGTGACAAATGCTCGCTCTCCCTCACACATGGTCGCTCTCTCTGACACATGCTCGCACTCTCTGACACATGCTCACTCTCACTGACACAGGCTCACTCTCTCTGATACATGCTCGCTCTCTCTGACAAATGTTCAATCTCTCTGACACAGGCTCGCTCTCTCTGACAGGTGCTCATTCTCTGTGACACAGGCTCACACTCTCTCACACAGGCTTGCTCTCTCTGACACATGCTCGCTCTCTATCACACATGCTCGCTCTCTCTGAAACAGGCTCGCTCTCTCTGACACAGGCTGGCTCTCTCTGACACAGGCTGGCTCTCTCTGACACAGGCTCGCTCACTCTGACACATGCTAGCTCTCTCTCACACATGCTCGCTCTCTCTGACACAGGCTCGCTCGCTCACACACATGCTCGCTCTCTCTCACACATGCTCGCTCCTTCTGACACAGGCTCGCTCTCTCTGACACAGGCTCGCTCGCTCTCACACATGCTCGCTCTCTCTCACACATGCTCGCTCCTTCTGACACAGGCTCGCTCTCTCTGACACAGGCTCGCTCGCTCTCACACATGCTCGTTCTCTCTCACACATGCTCGTTATTTCTGACACAGGCTCGCTCTCTCTGACACAGGCTCGCTCTCTCTGACACAGGCTCGCTCGCTCTCACACATGCTCGCTCTCTCTCACACATGCTCGCTCCTTCTGACACAGGCTCGCTCTCTCTGACACAGGCTTGCTCTCGCTCACACATGCTGGCTCTCCCTCACACATGCTCGCCCTCTCTCACACATGCTCGCTCTCTCTGACACATGCTCGCTCTCTCTGACACATGCTCGCTCTCTCTCACACATGCTCACTATGACACATGTTCGCGCTCTCTCACACATGCTCTCTCTGACAGGGGCTTGCTCTCTCTCACACATGCTCGCTCTCTCTCACACATGCTTGCTCTCTCTGACACAGGCTCGCTCGGTCTGTCACATGCTCACTCTCTCTGACACATTCTTGCTCTCTCTGACACAGGCTCGCTCGATCTCACACATGCTCGCTCTCTCTCACACATGCTCGATCTTTCTGACACAGGCTCGCTCTCCCTGACACAGGCTCGCTCTCTCTGACACAGGCTGGCTCTCTCTCACACATGCTCGCTCTCACTCACACATGCACACTCTCTCTGACACATGTTCGCGCTCTCTCACACATGCTTGCTATCTCTGACACAGGCTCACTCATTCTGACGCATGCTCGTTCTCTCTCACACATGCTCGCTCTCTCTGACACAGGCTCGCTCTCTCTGACTCATGCTCGCTCTCTCTCACACATGCTTGCTCTCTCTGACACAGGCTCGCTCGCTCTCACACATGCTTGCTCTCTCTCACACATGCTCGCTCGTTCTGACACAGGCTCGCTCTCTCTGACACAGGCTCGCTCTCTTTGACACATGCTCGCTCTCTCTGACACATGCTCACTCTCTGTGACACATGCTCGCTCTCCCTCACACATGCTCGCTCTCTCTCACACATGCTCGCTCTTTCTGACACAGGATCGATCTCTCTGACAGAGGCTCGCTATCTCTGACAAAGGCTCACTCTCTGTGACACATGCTCACTTTCTCTGACACCGACTCGCTCTCTCTGACACAGGCTCGCACTCTCTGACACAGGCTCGCTCACTGTGACACATGCTCGCTCTCTATCACACATGCTCGGTCTCTCTCACACATGCTCGGTCTCTCTCACAAATGCTTGGAATCTCTGACACAGTCTTGCTCTCTCTGACACATGCTCACTATCTCTGATACATGCTCACTCTCTCTGACAAATGCTCGCTCTCTGACACATGCTCGCTCTCTCTGACACATGCTCGCTCTCTCTGACACAGGCTCGCTCTCTCTGACACAGGCTCACGGTCTCTGACACATGCTCGCTCTCTCTGACACAGGCTCACTCTCTCTCACACATGCTCGCTCTTTCTGACACAGGATCGATCTCTCTGACAGAGGCTCGCTCACTCTCACACATGCTCGGTCTCTCTCACACATGCTCGCTCTTTCTGACACAGGCTAGCTCTCTCAGAGACAGGCTCGCTCGCTCTGACACAGGCTGGCTCTCTCTCACACATGCTCGCTCTCTCTCACACATGCTCACTCTATCTGACACATGTTCGTGCGCTCTCATACATGCTTGCTCTCTCTGACACAGGCTCGCTCACTCTGACACATTCTCGGTCTCTCTCACACATGCTCGCTCTCTCTGACCCAGGCTCGCTCGCTCTGACACATGCTCAATCTCTCTCACACATGCACGCTCGCTCTGACACAGGCTCGCTCTCTCTGACACAGGCTCGCTATCTCTTACACAGGCTCGCTCTCTCTGACACATGCCCGGTCTCTGTGACACATGCTCGCTTTCTCTCACACATGCCCGCTATCTCTGACACAGGCTCACACTCGCTGACACATGCTCGCTCTCTCTGACACATGCTTGCTCTCTCTGAAACAGGCTCGCTCTCTCTGACACAGGCTCGCTCTCTCTGACACAGGCTCACTCTCTCTGACACAGGCTCACACTCTCTGACACAGGCTCACTCTCTCTGACACAAGCTCGCTCTCTCTCACACAAGCTCGCTCTCTCTGACACAGGCTCGCTCTTTCTGACACATGCTCACTCTCTCTGACACATGCTCGCTCTCTCTCACACATGCTCACTCAGTCTCACACAGCCTCACTCTCTCTGACACAGACTTGTACTCTCTGACACAGGCTCGCTCTCTCTGATACATGCACGCTCTCTCTGACACAGGCTCGGTCTCTCTGACACAGGCTCACTCTCTCTGACACATGCTCGCTTTCTCTAACACATTCTCGCTCTCTCTCACACAGGCTCGCTCTCTCTCACACATGTTCGCTCTCACTGACACAGGCTCACACTCTTTCACACATGTTTGCTCTCTCTGACACAGGCTCACACTCTCTCACACATGCTCGCTCTCTCTGACACATGCTCGCTCTGACACATGCTCGCTCTCTCTGAGACAGGCTCGCTCTCTCTGACACAGGCTCACTCTCTCTGTCACAGGCTCACAATCTCTGACACAGGCTCGCTGTCTCTGACACATGCTCGCTCTATCTTACAAATGCTCACTCTATCTGACACAGGCTCGCTCTCTCTGACACATGCTCACTCTCTCTGACACATGCTCGCTCTCTATCACACATGCTCACTCACTCTCACACAGCCTCACCCTCTCTGACACAGGCTCGCTCTCTCTCACACATGCTCTCTCTCTCTCACACATGCTCACTCTCTCTGACACATGGTCGCTCTCTCTGACACATGCTCCCTCTCTCTCACATATGCCCGCTCTCTCTGACACATGCTCGCTCTCACTGAGACATGCTCCCTCTCTCTGACACATGCTCGCACTTTCTCACACATGCTCGCTTTCGTTGACACAGGCTCGCTCTCTCTGACACTGGCTCGCTCTCTGTGACACATGCTCGCTCTCTCTGAAACAGGCTCGCTCTCTCTGACACAGGCTCGCTCTCTCTCACACATGCTGGCTCTCCCTCACACATGCTCGCTCTCTCTCACACATGCTCGCTCTCTCTGACACATGCTCGCTCTCTTTGACACATGCTCGCTCTCTCTCACACATGCTCACTCTGACACATGTTCGCGCTCTCTCACACATGCTCTCTCTGACAGAGGCTTGCTCTCTCTCATACATGCTTGCTCTCTCTCACACATGCTTGCTCTCTCTGACACAGGCTCGCTCGGTCTGTCACATGCTCACTCTCTCTGACACATGCTTGCTCTCTCTGACAAAGGCTCGCTCGATCTCACACATGCTCGCTCTCTCTCACACATGCTGGCTCTCCCTCACACATGCTCGCTCTCTCTCACACATGCTCGCTCTCTCTGACACATGCTCGCTCTCTCTGACACATGCTCGCTCTCTCTCACACATGCTCACTCTGACACATGTTCGCGCTCTCTCACACATGCTCTCTCTGACAGAGGCTTGCTCTCTCTCACACATGCTTGCTCTCTCTCACACATGCTTGCTCTCTCTGACACAGGCTCGCTCGGTCTGTCACATGCTCACTCTCTCTGACACATGCTTGCTCTCTCTGACAAAGGCTCGCTCGATCTCACACATGCTCGCTCTCTCTCACACATGCTCGATCTTTCTGACACAGGCTCGCTCTCTCTCACACATGCTGGCTCTCCCTCACACATGCTCGCTCTCTCTCACACATGCTCGCTCTCTCTGACACATGCTCGCTCTCTCTGACACATGCTCGCTCTCTCTCACACATGCTCACTCTGACACATGTTCGCGCTCTCTCACACATGCTCTCTCTGACAGAGGCTTGCTCTCTCTCACACATGCTTGCTCTCTCTCACACATGCTTGCTCTCTCTGACACAGGCTCGCTCGGTCTGTCACATGCTCACTCTCTCTGACACATGCTTGCTCTCTCTGACAAAGGCTCGCTCGATCTCACACATGCTCGCTCTCTCTCACACATGCTCGATCTTTCTGACACAGGCTCGCTCTCCCTGACACAGGCTCGCTCTCTCTGACACAAGCTGGCTCTCTCTCACAGATGCTCGCTCTCACTCACACATGCTTGCTCTCTCTGACACAGGCTCACTCATTCTGACACATGCTCGTTCTCTCTCACACATGCTCGCTCTCTCTGACACAGGCTCGCTCGCTCTGACACATGCTCGCTCTCTCTCACACATGCTTGCTCTCTCTGACACAGGCTCGCTCGCTCTCACACATGCTCGCTCTCTCTCACACATGCTCGCTCTTTCTGACACAGGCTCGCGCTCTCTGACACATGCTCACTCTCTGTGACACATGCTCGCTCTCCCTCACACATGGTCGCTCTCTCTGACACATGCTCGCACTCTCTGACACATGCTCACTCTCACTGACACAGGCTCACTCTCTCTGATACATGCTCGCTCTCTCTGACAAATGTTCAATCTCTCTGAAACAGGCTCGCTCTCTCTGACAGGTGCTCATTCTCTGTGACACAGGCTCACACTCTCTCACACAGGCTTGCTCTCTCTGACACATTCTCGCTCTCTATCACACATGCTCGCTCTCTCTGAAACAGGCTCGCTCTCTCTGACACAGGCTGGCTCTCTCTGACACAGTCTGGCTCTCTCTGACACAGGCTTGCTCACTCTGACACATGCTAGCTCTCTCTCACACATGCTCGCTCTCTCTGACACAGGCTCGCTCGCTCACACACATGCTCGCTCTCTCTCACACATGCTCGCTCCTTCTGACACAGGCTCGCTCTCTCTGACACAGGCTCGCTCGCTCTCACACATGCTCGCTCTCTCTCACACATGCTCGCTCCTTCTGACACAGGCTCGCTCTCTCTGACACAGGCTCGCTCGCTCTCACACATGCTCGTTCTCTCTCACACATGCTCGTTCTTTCTGACACAGGCTCGCTCTCTCTGACACAGGCTCGCTCTCTCTGACACAGGCTCGCTCGCTCTCACACATGCTCGCTCTCTCTCACACATGCTCGCTCCTTCTGACACAGGCTCGCTCTCTCTGACACAGGCTCGCTCTCGCTCACACATGCTGGCTCTCCCTCACACATGCTCGCCCTCTCTCACACATGCTCGCTCTCTCTGACACATGATCGCTCTCTCTCACACATGCTCACTATGACACATGTTCGCGCTCTCTCACACATGCTCTCTCTGACAGAGGCTTGCTCTCTCTCACACATGCTCGCTCTCTCTCACACATGCTTGCTCTCTCTGACACAGGCTCGCTCGATCTCACACATGCTCGCTCTCTCTCACACATGCTCGATCTTTCTGACACAGGCTCGCTCTCCCTGACACAGGCTCGCTCTCTCTGACACAGGCTGGCTCTCTCTCACACATGCTCGCTCTCACTCACACATGCACACTCTCTCTGACACATGTTCGCGCCCTCTCACACATGCTTGCTCTCTGGGACACAGGCTCACTCATTCTGACGCATGCTCGTTCTCTCTCACACATGCTCGCTCTCTCTGACACAGGCTCACTCTCTCTGACACATGCTCGCTCTCTCTCACACATGCTAGCTCTCTCTGACACAGGCTCGCTCTCTCTGACACAGGCTCGCTCTCTTTGACACAGGCTCGCTCTCTCTGACACATGCTCACTCTCTGTGACACATGCTCTCTCTCCCTCACACATGCTCGCTCTCTCTCACACATGCTCGCTCTTTCTGACACAGGATCGATCTCTCTGACAGAGGCTCGCTATCTCTGACAAAGGCTCACTCTCTGTGACACATGCTCACTTTCTCTGACACCGACTCGCTCTCTCTGACACAGGCTCGCACTCTCTGACACAGGCTCGCTCACTGTGACACATGCTCGCTCTCTCTCACACATGCTCGGTCTCTCTCACACATGCTCGGTCTCTCTCACAAATGCTTGGAATCTCTGACACAGTCTCGCTCTCTCTGACACATGCTCACTATCTCTGATACATGCTCACTCTCTCTGACAAATGCTCGCTCTCTGACACATGCTCGCTCTCTCTGACACATGCTCGCTCTCTCTGACACAGGCTCGCTCTCTCTGACACAGGCTCACGCTCTCTGACACATGCAGGCTCTCTCTGACACAGGCTCACTCTCTCTGACACAGGCTCGCTCGCTCTCACACATGCTCGCTCTCTCTCACACATGCTCGCTCTTTCTGACACAGGATCGATCTCTCTGACAGAGGCTCGCTCACTCTAACAAATGCTCGGTCTCTCTCACACATGCTCGCTCTTTCTGACACAGGCTAGCTCTCTCAGACACAGGCTCGCTCGCTCTGACACAGGCTGGCTCTCTCTCACACATGCTCGCTCTCTCTCACACATGCTCACTCTCTCTGACACATGTTCGTGCTCTCTCATACATGCTTGCTCTCTCTGACATAGGCTCGCTCACTCTGACACATGCTCGCTCTCTCTCACACATGCTCGCTCTCTCTGACACAGGCTCGCTCGCTCTGACACATGCTCAATCTCTCTCACACATGCACGCTCGCTCTGACACAGGATCGCTCTCTCTGACACAGGCTCGCTATCTCTTACACAAGCTCGCTCTCTCTGACACATGCCCGGTCTCTGTGACACATGCTCGCTTTCTCTCACACATGCCCGCTATCTCTGACACTGGCTCGCACTCTCTGACACATGCTCCCTCTCTCTGACACATGCTCGCTCTCTCTGAAACAGGCTCGCTCTCTCTGACACAGGCTCGCTCTCTCTGACACAGGCTCACTCTCTCTGACACAGGATCACACTCTCTGACACAGGCTCACTCTCTCTGACACATGCTCGCTCTCTCTGACACATGCTCGCTCTATCTGACACAGGCTCGCTCTCTCTCACACATGCTGGCTCTCCCTCACACATGCTCGCTCTCTCTCACACATGCTCGCTCTCTCTGACACATGCTCGCTCTCTCTGACACATGCTCTCTCTCTCTGACACATGCTCGCTCTCTCTCACACATGCTCGCTCTCTCTCACACATGCTCACTCTGACACATGTTCGCGCTCTCTCACACATGCTCTCTCTGACAGAGGCTTGCTCTCTCTCACACATGCTTGCTCTCTCTCACACATGCTTGCTCTCTCTGACACAGGCTCGCTCGGTCTGTCACATGCTCACTCTCTCTGACACATGCTTGCTCTCTCTGACACAGGCTCTCTCGATCTCACACATGCTCGCTTTCTCTCACACATGCTCGATCTTTCTGACACAGGCTCGCTCTCCCTGACACAGGCTCGCTCTCTCTGACACAAGCTGGCTCTCTCTCACAGATGCTCGCTCTCACTCACACATGCTTGCTCTCTCTGACACAGGCTCACTCATTCTGACACATGCTCGTTCTCTCTCACACATGCTCGCTCTCTCTGACACAGGCTCGCTCGCTCTGACACATGCTCGCTCTCTCTCACACATGCTTGCTCTCTCTGACACAGGCTCGCTCGCTCTCACACATGCTCGCTCTCTCTCACACATGCTCGGTCTTTCTGACACAGGCTCGCGCTCTCTGACACATGCTCACTCTCTGTGACACATGCTCGCTCTCCCTCACACATGGTCGCTCTCTCTGACACATGCTCGCCCTCTCTGACACATGCTCACTCTCACTGACACAGGCTCACTCTCTCTGATACATGCTCGCTCTCTCTGACAAATGTTCAATCTCTCTGACACAGGCTCGCTCTCTCTGACAGGTGCTCATTCTCTGTGACACAGGCTCACACTCTCTCACACAGGCTTGCTCTCTCTGACACATGCTCGCTCTCTATCACACATGCTCGCTCTCTCTGAAACAGGCTCGCTCTCTCTGACACAGGCTGGCTCTCTCTGACACAGGCTGGCTCTCTCTGACACAGGCTCGCTCACTCTGACACATGCTAGCTCTCTCTCACACATGCTCGCTCTCTCTGACACAGGCTCGCTCGCTCACACACATGCTCGCTCTCTGTCACACATGCTCGCTCCTTCTGACACAGGCTCGCTCTCTCTGACACAGGCTCGCTCGCTCTCACACATGCTCGCTCTCTCTCACACATGCTCGCTCCTTCTGACACAGGCTCGCTCTCTCTGACACAGGCTCGCTCGCTCTCACACATGCTCGTTCTCTCTCACACATGCTCGTTCTTTCTGACACAGGCTCGCTCTCTCTGACACAGGCTCGCTCTCTCTGACACAGGCTCGCTCGCTCTCACACATGCTCGCTCTCTCTCACACATGCTCGCTCCTTCTGACACAGGCTCGCTCTCTCTGACACAGGCTTGCTCTCGCTCACACATGCTGGCTCTCCCTCACACATGCTCGCCCTCTCTCACACATGCTCGCTCTCTCTGACACATGCTCGCTCTCTCTGACACATGCTCGCTCTCTCTCACACATGCTCACTATGACACATGTTCGCGCTCTCTCACACATGCTCTCTCTGACAGGGGCTTGCTCTCTCTCACACATGCTCGCTCTCTCTCACACATGCTTGCTCTCTCTGACACAGGCTCGCTCGGTCTGTCACATGCTCACTCTCTCTGACACATTCTTGCTCTCTCTGACACAGGCTCGCTCGATCTCACACATGCTCGCTCTCTCTCACACATGCTCGATCTTTCTGACACAGGCTCGCTCTCCCTGACACAGGCTCGCTCTCTCTGACACAGGCTGGCTCTCTCTCACACATGCTCGCTCTCACTCACACATGCACACTCTCTCTGACACATGTTCGCGCCCTCTCACACATGCTTGCTATCTCTGACACAGGCTCTCTCATTCTGACGCATGCTCGTTCTCTCTCACACATGCTCGCTCTCTCTGACACAGGCTCGCTCTCTCTGACACATGCTCGCTCTCTCTCACACATGCTTGCTCTCTCTGACACAGGCTCGCTCGCTCTCACACATGCTCGCTCTCTCTCACACATGCTCGCTCGTTCTGACACAGGCTCGCTCTCTCTGACACAGGCTCGCTCTCTTTGACACATGCTCGCTCTCTCTGACACATGCTCACTCTCTGTGACACATGCTCGCTCTCCCTCACACATGCTCGCTCTCTCTCACACATGCTCGCTCTTTCTGACACAGGATCGATCTCTCTGACAGAGGCTCGCTATCTCTGACAAAGGCTCACTCTCTGTGACACATGCTCACTTTCTCTGACACCGACTCGCTCTCTCTGACACAGGCTCGCACTCTCTGACACAGGCTCGCTCACTGTGACACATGCTCGCTCTCTATCACACATGCTCGGTCTCTCTCACACATGCTCGGTCTCTCTCACAAATGCTTGGAATCTCTGACACAGTCTCGCTCTCTCTGACACATGCTCACTATCTCTGATACATGCTCACTCTCTCTGACAAATGCTCGCTCTCTGACACATGCTCGCTCTCTCTGACACATGCTCGCTCTCTCTGACACAGGCTCGCTCTCTCTGACACAGGCTCACGCTCTCTGACACATGCTCGCTCTCTCTGACACAGGCTCACTCTCTCTCACACATGCTCGCTCTTTCTGACACAGGATCGATCTCTCTGACAGAGGCTCGCTCACTCTCACACATGCTCGGTCTCTCTCACACATGCTCGCTCTTTCTGACACAGGCTAGCTCTCTCAGAGACAGGCTCGCTCGCTCTGACACAGGCTGGCTCTCTCTCACACATGCTCGCTCTCTCTCACACATGCTCACTCTATCTGACACATGTTCGTGCGCTCTCATACATGCTTGCTCTCTCTGACACAGGCTCACTCTGACACAGGCTCGCTCGCTCTCACACATGCTCGCTCTCTCTCACACATGCTCGCTCTTTCTGACACAGGATCGATCTCTCTGACAGAGGCTCGCTCACTCTAACAAACGCTCGGTCTCTCTCACACATGCTCGCTCTTTCTGACACAGGCTAGCTCTCTCAGACACAGGCTCGCTCGCTCTGACACAGGCTGGCTCTCTCTCACACATGCTCGCTCTCTCTCACACATGCTCACTCTCTCTGCCACATGTTCGTGCTCTCTCATACATGCTTGCTCTCTCTGACACAGGCTCGCTCACTCTGACACATGCTCGCTCTCTCTCACACATGCTCGCTCTCTCTGACACAGGCTCGCTCGCTCTGACACATGCTCAATCTCTCTCACACATGCACGCTCGCTCTGACACAGGATCGCTCTCTCTGACACAGGCTCGCTATCTCTTACACAGGCTCGCTCTCTCTGACACATGCCCGGTCTCTGTGACACATGCTCGCTTTCTCTCACACATGCCCGCTATCTCTGACACAGGCTCGCACTCTCTGACACATGCTCGCTCTCTCTGACACATGCTCGCTCTCTCTGAAACAGGCTCGCTCTCTCTGACACAGGCTCGCTCTCTCTGACACAGGCTCACTCTCTCTGACACAGGTTCACACTCTCTGACACAGGCTCACTCTCTCTGACACATGCTCGCTCTATCTGACACATGCTCGCTCTATCTGACACAGGCTCGCTCTTTCTGACACATGCTCACTCTGACACATGCTCGCTCTCTCTCACACATGCTCACTCAGTCTCACACAGCCTCACTCTCTCTGACACAGACTTGTTCTCTCTGACACAGGCTCGCTCTCTCTGATACATGCTCGCTCTCTCTGACACAGGCTCGGTCTCTCTGACACAGGCTCACTCTCTCTGACACATGCTCGCTTTCTCTGACACATTCTCGCTCTCTCTCACACAGGCTCGCTCTCTCTGACACATGCCCGCTCTCTCTGACACAGGCACGCGCTCTCTGACACAGGCTCGCTCTCTCTGACACATGCTCGCTCTCTCTGACACAGGCTCACACTCTTTCACACATGTTTGCTCTCTCTGACACAGGCTCACTCTCTCTGTCACAGGCTCACAATCTCTGACACAGGCTCGCTGTCTCTGACACATGCTCGCGCTCTCTTACAAATGCTCACTCTTTCTGACACAGGCTCGCTCTCTCTGACACATGCTCACTCTCTCTGACACTTGCTCGCTCTCTATCACACATGCTCACTCACTCTCACACAGCCTCACCCTCTCTGACACAGGCTCGCTCTTTCTCACACATGCTCTCTCTCTCTCACACATGCTCACTCTCTCTGACACATGGTCGCTCTCTCTGACACATGCTCCCTCTCTCTCACATATGCCCGCTCTCTCTGACACATGCTCGCTCTCACTGAGACATGCTCCCTCTCTCTGACACAGGCTCGCACTTTCTCACACATGCTCGCTTTCGTTGACACAGGCTCGCTCTCTCTGACACTGGCTCGCTCTCTGTGACACATGCTCGCTCTCTCTGAAACAGGCTCGCTCTCTCTGACACAGGCTCGCTCTCTCTCACACATGCTGGCTCTCCCTCACACATGCTCGCTCTCTCTCACACATGCTCGCTCTCTCTGACACATGCTCGCTCTCTCTGACACATGCTCGCTCTCTCTCACACATGCTCACTCTGACACATGTTCGCGCTCTCTCACACATGCTCTCTCTGACAGAGGCTTGCTCTCTCTCACACATGCTTGCTCTCTCTCACACATGCTTGCTCTCTCTGACACAGGCTCGCTCGGTATGTCACATGCTCACTCTCTCTGACACATGCTTGCTCTCTCTGACACAGGCTCGCTCGATCTCACACATGCTCGCGCTCTCTCACACATGCTCGATCTTTCTGACACAGGCTCGCTCTCCCTGACACAGGCTCGCTCTCTCTGACACAGGCTGGCTCTCTCTCACAGATGCTCGCTCTCACTCACACATGCTTGCTCTCTCTGACACAGGCTCACTCATTCTGACACATGCTCGTTCTCTCTCACACATGCTCGCTCTCTCTGACACAGGCTCGCTCGCTCTGACACATGTTTGCTCTCTCTCACACATGCTTGCTCTCTCTGACACAGGCTCGCTCGCTCTCACACATGCTCGCTCTCTCTCACACATGCTCGCTCTTTCTGACACAGGCTCGCTCTCTCTGACACAGCCTCGCTCTCTCTGACACAGGCTCGCGCTCTCTGACACATGCTCACTCTCTGTGACACATGCTTGCTCTCCCTCACACATGGTCGCTCTCTCTGACACATGCTCGCTCTCTCTGACAAATGTTCAATCTCTTTGACACAGGCTCGCTCTCTCTGACAGGTGCTCATTCTCTCTGACACAGGCTCACACTCTCTCACACAGGCTTGCTCTCTCTGACACATGCTCGCTCTCTATCACACATGCTCGCTCTCTCTGAAACAGGCTCGCTCTCTCTGACACAGGCTGGCTCTCTCTGACACAGGCTGGCTCTCTCTGACACAGGCTCGCTCACTCTGACACATGCTAGCTCTCTCTCACACATGCTCGCTCTCTCTGACACAGGCTCGCTCGCTCACACACATGCTCGCTCTCTCTCACACATGCTCGCTCCTTCTGACACAGGCTCGCTCTCTCTGACACAGGCTCGCTCGCTCTCACACATGCTCGCTCTCTCTCACACATGCTCGCTCCTTCTGACACAGGCTCGCTCTCTCTGACACAGGCTCACTCGCTCTCACACATGCTCGTTCTCTCTCACACATGCTCGTTCTCTCACACATGCTCGTTCTTTCTGACACAGGCTCGCTCTCTCTGACACAGGCTCGCTCTCTCTGACACAGGCTCGCTCGCTCTCACACATGCTCGCTCTCTCTCACACATGCTCGCTCCTTCTGACACAGGCTCGCTCTCTCTGACTCAGGCTCGCTCTCTCTCACACATGCTGGCTCTCCCTCACACATGCTCGCTCTCTCTCACACATGCTCGCTCTCTCTCACACATGCTCGCTCTCTCTCACACATGCTCACTATGACATATGTTCGCGCTCTCTCACACATATTCTCTCTGACAGAGGCTTGCTCTCTCTCACACATGCTCGCTCTCTCTCACACATGCTCGCTCTTTCTGACACAGGATCGATCTCTCTGACAGAGGCTCGCTATCTCTGACAAAGGCTCACTCTCTGTGACACATGCTCTCTTTCTCTGACACCGACTCGCTCTCTCTGACACAGGCTCGCACTCTCTGACACAGGCTCGCTCACTGTGACACATGCTCGCTCTCTATCACACATGCTCGGTCTCTCTCACACATGCTCGGTCTCTCTCACAAATGCTTGGAATCTCTGACACAGTCTCGCTCTCTCTGACACATGCTCACTATCTCTGATACATGCTCACTCTCTCTGACAAATGCTCGCTCTCTGACACATGCTCACTCTCTCTGACACATGCTCGCTCTCTCTGACACAGGCTCGCTCTCTCTGACACAGGCTCACGCTC
Organism: Carcharodon carcharias; assembly: GCF_017639515.1. NCBI lineage: Eukaryota > Metazoa > Chordata > Chondrichthyes > Lamniformes > Lamnidae > Carcharodon > Carcharodon carcharias. The sequence goes on from NC_054480.1 coordinate 14,580,505, forward strand.
TCTGACAATGCTCGCTCTCTCTGACACAGGCTCACTCTCTCTCACACAGGCTCGCTCGCTCTCACACATGCTCACTCTCTCTCACACATGCTCGCTCTTTCTGACACAGGATCGATCTCTCTGACAGAGGCTCGCTCACTCTCACACACGCTCGGTCTCTCTCACAAATGCTCGCTCTTTCTGACACAGGCTAGCTCTCTCAGACACAGGCTCGCTCGCTCTGACACAGGCTGGCTCTCTCTCACACATGCTCGCTCTCTCTCACACATGCTCACTCTCTCTGACACATGTTCGTGCTCTCTCATACATGCTTGCTCTCTCTGACACAGGCTCGCTCGCTCTGACACATGCTCGCTCTCTCTCACACATGCTCGCTCTCTCTGACACAGGCTCGCTTGCTCTGACACATGCTCAATCTCTCTCACACATGCACGCTCGCTCTGACACAGGATCGCTCTCTCTGACACAGGCTCGCTATCTCTTACACAGGCTCGCTCTCTCTGACACATGCCCGGTCTCTGTGACACATGCTCGCTTTCTCTCACACATGCCCGCTATCTCTGACACAGGCTCGCACTCTCTGACACATGCTCGCTCTCTCTGAAACAGGCTCGCTCTCTCTGACACAGGCTCGCTCTCTCTGACACAGGCTCACTCTCTCTGACACAGGCTCACACTCTCTGACACAGGCTCACTCTCTCTGACACATGCTCACTCTCTCTGACACATGCTCGCTCTATCTGACACAGGCTCGCTCTTTCTGACACATGCTCACTCTCTCTGACACATGCTCGCTCTCTCTCACACATGCTCACTCAGTCTCACACAGCCTCACTCTCTCTGACACAGACTTGTTCTCTCTGACACAGGCTCACTCTCTCTGATACATGCTCGCTCTCTCTGACACAGGCTCGGTCTCTCTGACACAGGCTCACTCTCTCTGACACATGCTCGCTTTCTCTGACACATTCTCGCTCTCTCTCACACAGGCTCGCTCTCCCTGACACGTGCTCGCTCTCTCTGACACATGCTCGCTCTCTCTGACACATGCCCGCTCTCTCTGACACAGGCTCGCGCTCTCTGACACAGGCTCGCTCTCCCTGACACGTGCTTGCTCTCTCTGACACATGCTCGCTCTCTCTGACACATGCCCGCTCTCTCTGACACAGGCTCGCACTCTCTGACACAGGCTCGCTCTCTCTGACACATGCTCGCTCTCTCTGACACAGGCTCACTCTCTCTGACACAGGCTCGCTCTCTCTGACACATGCTCGCTCTCTCTGACACAGGCTCACACTCTTTCACACATGTTTGCTCTCTCTGACACAGGCTCACTCTCTCTGTCACAGGCTCACAATCTCTGACACAGGCTCGCTGTCTCTGACACATGCTCGCTCTCTCTTACAAATGCTCACTCTATCTGACACAGGCTCGCTCTCTCTGACACATGCTCACTCTCTCTGACACTTGCTCGCTCTCTCTCACACATGCTCTCTCTCTCTCACACATGCTCACTCTCTCTGACACATGGTCGCTCTCTCTGACACATGCTCCCTCTCTCTCACATATGCCCGCTCTCTCTGACACATGCTCGCTCTCACTGAGACATGCTCCCTCTCTCTGACACATGCTCGCACTTTCTCACACATGCTCGCTTTCGTTGACACAGGCTCGCTCTCTCTGACACTGGCTCGCTCTCTGTGACACATGCTCGCTCTCTCTGAAACAGGCTCGCTCTCTCTGACACAGGCTCGCTCTCTCTCACACATGCTGGCTCTCCCTCACACATGCTCGCTCTCTCTCACACATGCTCGCTCTCTCTGACACATGCTCGCTCTCTCTGACACATGCTCGCTCTCTCTGACACATGCTCGCTCTCTCTCACACATGCTCACTCTGACACATGTTCGCGCTCTCTCACACATGCTCTCTCTGACAGAGGCTTGCTCTCTCTCACACATGCTTGCTCTCTCTCACACATGCTTGCTCTCTCTGACACAGGCTCGCTCGGTCTGTCACATGCTCACTCTCTCTGACACATGCTTGCTCTCTCTGACACAGGCTCGCTCGATCTCACACATGCTCGCGCTCTCTCACACATGCTCGATCTTTCTGACACAGGCTCGCTCTCCCTGACACAGGCTCGCTCTCTCTGACACAGGCTGGCTCTCTCTCGCAGATGCTCGCTCTCACTCACACATGCTTGCTCTCTCTGACACAGGCTCACTCATTCTGCCACATGCTCGTTCTCTCTCACACATGCTCGCTCTCTCTGACACAGGCTCGCTCGCTCTGACACATGCTCGCTCTCTCTCACACATGCTTGCTCTCTCTGACACAGGCTCGCTCGCTCTCACACATGCTCGCTCTCTCTCACACATGCTCGCTCTTTCTGACACAGGCTCGCTCTCTCTGACACTGGCTCGCTCTCTGTGACACATGCTCGCTCTCTCTGAAACAGGCTCGCTCTCCCTGACTCAGGCTCGCTCTCTCTCACACATGCTGGCTCTCCCTCACACATGCTCGCTCTCTCTCACACATGCTCGCTCTCTCTGACACATGCTCGCTCTCTCTGACACATGCTCGCTCTCTCTGACACATGCTCGCTCTCTCTCATACATGCTCACTCTGACACATGTTCGCGCTCTCTCACACATGCTCTCTCTGACAGAGGCTTGCTCTCTCTCACACATGCTTGCTCTCTCTCACACATGCTTGCTCTCTCTGACACAGGCTCGCTCGGTCTGTCACATGCTCACTCTCTCTGACACATGCTTGCTCTCTCTGACACAGGCTCGCTCGATCTCACACATGCTCGCGCTCTCTCACACATGCTCGATCTTTCTGACACAGGCTCGCTCTCCCTGACACAGGCTCGCTCTCTCTGACACAGGCTGGCTCTCTCTCACAGATGCTCGCTCTCACTCACACATGCTTGCTCTCTCTGACACAGGCTCACTCATTCTGCCACATGCTCGTTCTCTCTCACACATGCTCGCTCTCTCTGACACAGGCTCGCTCGCTCTGACACATGCTCGCTCTCTCTCACACATGCTTGCTCTCTCTGACACAGGCTCGCTCGCTCTCACACATGCTCGCTCTCTCTCACACATGCTCGCTCTTTCTGACACAGGCTCGCTCTCTCTGACACAGGCTCGCTTTCTCTGACACAGGCTCGCTCTCTCTGACACAGGCTCGCGCTCTCTGACACATGCTCACTCTCTGTGACACATGCTTGCTCTCCCTCACACATGGTCGCTCTCTCTGACACATGCTCGCTCTCTCTGACAAATGTTCAATCTCTTTGACACAGGCTCGCTCTCTCTGACAGGTGCTCATTCTCTCTGACACAGGCTCACACTCTCTCACACAGGCTTGCTCTCTCTGACACATGCTCGCTCTCTATCACACATGCTCGCTCTCTCTGAAACAGGCTCGCTCTCTCTGACACAGGCTGGCTCTCTCTGACACAGGCTGGCTCTCTCTGACACAGGCTCGCTCACTCTGACACATGCTAGCTCTCTCTCACACATGCTCGCTCTCTCTGACACAGGCTCGCTCGCTCACACACATGCTCGCTCTCTCTCACACATGCTCGCTCCTTCTGACACAGGCTCGCTCTCTCTGACACAGGCTCGCTCGCTCTCACACATGCTCGCTCTCTCTCACACATGCTCGCTCCTTCTGACACAGGCTCGCTCTCTCTGACACAGGCTCACTCGCTCTCACACATGCTCGTTCTCTCTCACACATGCTCGTTCTCTCACACATGCTCGCTCCTTCTGACACAGGCTCGCTCTCTCTGACACAGGCTCACTCGCTCTCACACATGCTCGTTCTCTCTCACACATGCTCGTTCTCTCACACATGCTCGTTCTTTCTGACACAGGCTCGCTCTCTCTGACACAGGCTCGCTCTCTCTGACACAGGCTCGCTCGCTCTCACACATGCTCGCTCTCTCTCACACATGCTCGCTCCTTCTGACACAGGCTCGCTCTCTCTGACTCAGGCTCGCTCTCTCTCACACATGCTGGCTCTCCCTCACACATGCTCGCTCTCTCTCACACATGCTCGCTCTCTCTCACACATGCTCGCTCTCTCTCACACATGCTCACTATGACATATGTTCGCGCTCTCTCACACATATTCTCTCTGACAGAGGCTTGCTCTCTCTCACACATGCTCGCTCTCTCTCACACATGCTCGCTCTTTCTGACACAGGATCGATCTCTCTGACAGAGGCTCGCTATCTCTGACAAAGGCTCACTCTCTGTGACACATGCTCTCTTTCTCTGACACCGACTCGCTCTCTCTGACACAGGCTCGCACTCTCTGACACAGGCTCGCTCACTGTGACACATGCTCGCTCTCTATCACACATGCTCGGTCTCTCTCACACATGCTCGGTCTCTCTCACAAATGCTTGGAATCTCTGACACAGTCTCGCTCTCTCTGACACATGCTCACTATCTCTGATACATGCTCACTCTCTCTGACAAATGCTCGCTCTCTGACACATGCTCACTCTCTCTGACACATGCTCGCTCTCTCTGACACAGGCTCGCTCTCTCTGACACAGGCTCACGCTCTCTGACAATGCTCGCTCTCTCTGACACAGGCTCACTCTCTCTCACACAGGCTCGCTCGCTCTCACACATGCTCACTCTCTCTCACACATGCTCGCTCTTTCTGACACAGGATCGATCTCTCTGACAGAGGCTCGCTCACTCTCACACACGCTCGGTCTCTCTCACAAATGCTCGCTCTTTCTGACACAGGCTAGCTCTCTCAGACACAGGCTCGCTCGCTCTGACACAGGCTGGCTCTCTCTCACACATGCTCGCTCTCTCTCACACATGCTCACTCTCTCTGACACATGTTCGTGCTCTCTCATACATGCTTGCTCTCTCTGACACAGGCTCGCTCGCTCTGACACATGCTCGCTCTCTCTCACACATGCTCGCTCTCTCTGACACAGGCTCGCTTGCTCTGACACATGCTCAATCTCTCTCACACATGCACGCTCGCTCTGACACAGGATCGCTCTCTCTGACACAGGCTCGCTATCTCTTACACAGGCTCGCTCTCTCTGACACATGCCCGGTCTCTGTGACACATGCTCGCTTTCTCTCACACATGCCCGCTATCTCTGACACAGGCTCGCACTCTCTGACACATGCTCGCTCTCTCTGAAACAGGCTCGCTCTCTCTGACACAGGCTCGCTCTCTCTGACACAGGCTCACTCTCTCTGACACAGGCTCAGACTCTCTGACACAGGCTCACTCTCTCTGACACATGCTCGCTCTCTCTGACACATGCTCGCTCTATCTGACACAGGCTCGCTCTTTCTGACACATGCTCACTCTCTCTGACACATGCTCGCTCTCTCTCACACATGCTCACTCAGTCTCACACAGCCTCACTCTCTCTGACACAGACTTGTTCTCTCTGACACAGGCTCACTCTCTCTGATACATGCTCGCTCTCTCTGACACAGGCTCGGTCTCTCTGACACAGGCTCACTCTCTCTGACACATGCTCGCTTTCTCTGACACATTCTCGCTCTCTCTCACACAGGCTCGCTCTCCCTGACACGTGCTCGCTCTCTCTGACACATGCTCGCTCTCTCTGACACATGCCCGCTCTCTCTGACACAGGCTCGCGCTCTCTGACACAGGCTCGCTCTCCCTGACACGTGCTTGCTCTCTCTGACACATGCTCGCTCTCTCTGACACATGCCCGCTCTCTCTGACACAGGCTCGCACTCTCTGACACAGGCTCGCTCTCTCTGACACATGCTCGCTCTCTCTGACACAGGCTCACTCTCTCTGACACAGGCTCGCTCTCTCTGACACATGCTCGCTCTCTCTGACACAGGCTCACACTCTTTCACACATGTTTGCTCTCTCTGACACAGGCTCACTCTCTCTGTCACAGGCTCACAATCTCTGACACAGGCTCGCTGTCTCTGACACATGCTCGCTCTCTCTTACAAATGCTCACTCTATCTGACACAGGCTCGCTCTCTCTGACACATGCTCACTCTCTCTGACACTTGCTCGCTCTCTCTCACACATGCTCTCTCTCTCTCACACATGCTCACTCTCTCTGACACATGGTCGCTCTCTCTGACACATGCTCCCTCTCTCTCACATATGCCCGCTCTCTCTGACACATGCTCGCTCTCACTGAGACATGCTCCCTCTCTCTGACACATGCTCGCACTTTCTCACACATGCTCGCTTTCGTTGACACAGGCTCGCTCTCTCTGACACTGGCTCGCTCTCTGTGACACATGCTCGCTCTCTCTGAAACAGGCTCGCTCTCTCTGACACAGGCTCGCTCTCTCTCACACATGCTGGCTCTCCCTCACACATGCTTGCTCTCTCTCACACATGCTCGCTCTCTCTGACACATGCTCGCTCTCTCTGACACATGCTCGCTCTCTCTGACACATGCTCGCTCTCTCTCACACATGCTCACTCTGACACATGTTCGCGCTCTCTCACACATGCTCTCTCTGACAGAGGCTTGCTCTCTCTCACACATGCTTGCTCTCTCTCACACATGCTTGCTCTCTCTGACACAGGCTCGCTCGGTCTGTCACATGCTCACTCTCTCTGACACATGCTTGCTCTCTCTGACACAGGCTCGCTCGATCTCACACATGCTCGCGCTCTCTCACACATGCTCGATCTTTCTGACACAGGCTCGCTCTCCCTGACACAGGCTCGCTCTCTCTGACACAGGCTGGCTCTCTCTCGCAGATGCTCGCTCTCACTCACACATGCTTGCTCTCTCTGACACAGGCTCACTCATTCTGCCACATGCTCGTTCTCTCTCACACATGCTTGCTCTCTCTGACACAGGCTCGCTCGCTCTGACACATGCTCGCTCTCTCTCACACATGCTTGCTCTCTCTGACACAGGCTCGCTCGCTCTCACACATGCTCGCTCTCTCTCACACATGCTCGCTCTCTCTGACACAGGCTCGCTCTCTCTGACACAGGCTCGCTTTCTCTGACACAGGCTCGCTCTCTCTGACACAGGCTCGCGCTCTCTGACACATGCTCACTCTCTGTGACACATGCTTGCTCTCCCTCACACATGGTCGCTCTCTCTGACACATGCTCGCTCTCTCTGACAAATGTTCAATCTCTTTGACACAGGCTCGCTCTCTCTGACAGGTGCTCATTCTCTCTGACACAGGCTCACACTCTCTCACACAGGCTTGCTCTCTCTGACACATGCTCGCTCTCTATCACACATGCTCGCTCTCTCTGAAACAGGCTCGCTCTCTCTGACACAGGCTGGCTCTCTCTGACACAGGCTGGCTCTCTCTGACACAGGCTCGCTCACTCTGACACATGCTAGCTCTCTCTCACACATGCTCGCTCTCTCTGACACAGGCTCGCTCGCTCACACACATGCTCGCTCTCTCTCACACATGCTCGCTCCTTCTGACACAGGCTCGCTCTCTCTGACACAGGCTCGCTCGCTCTCACACATGCTCGCTCTCTCTCACACATGCTCGCTCCTTCTGACACAGGCTCGCTCTCTCTGACACAGGCTCACTCGCTCTCACACATGCTCGTTCTCTCTCACACATGCTCGTTCTCTCACACATGCTCGTTCTTTCTGACACAGGCTCGCTCTCTCTGACACAGGCTCGCTCTCTCTGACACAGGCTCGCTCGCTCTCACACATGCTCGCTCTCTCTCACACATGCTCGCTCCTTCTGACACAGGCTCGCTCTCTCTGACTCAGGCTCGCTCTCTCTCACACATGCTGGCTCTCCCTCACACATGCTCGCTCTCTCTCACACATGCTCGCTCTCTCTCACACATGCTCACTCTCTCTCACACATGCTCGCTCTCTCTCACACATGCTCACTATGACACATGTTCGCGCTCTCTCACACATGCTCTCTCTGACAGAGGCTTGCTCTCTCTCACACATGCTCGCTCTCTCTCACACATGCTCGCTCTTTCTGACACAGGATCGATCTCTCTGACAGAGGCTCGCTATCTCTGACAAAGGCTCACTCTCTGTGACACATGCTCTCTTTCTCTGATACCGACTCGCTCTCTCTGACACAGGCTCGCACTCTCTGACACAGGCTCGCTCACTGTGACACATGCTCGCTCTCTATCACACATGCTCGGACTCTCTCACACATGCTCGGTCTCTCTCACAAATGCTTGGAATCTCTGACACAGTCTCGCTCTCTCTGACACATGCTCACTATCTCTGATACATGCTCACTCTCTCTGACAAATGCTCGCTCTCTGACACATGCTCGCTCTCTCTGACACATGCTCGCTCTCTCTGACACAGGCTCGCTCTCTCTGACACAGGCTCACGCTCTCTGACAATGCTCGCTCTCTCTGACACAGGCTCACTCTCTCTCACACAGGCTCGCTCGCTCTCACACATGCTCACTCTCTCTCACACATGCTCGCTCTTTCTGACACAGGATCGATCTCTCTGACAGCGGCTCGCTCACTCTCACACACGCTCGGTCTCTCTCACACATGCTCACTCTTTCTGACACAGGCTAGCTCTCTCAGACACAGGCTCGCTCGCTCTGACACAGGCTGGCTCTCTCTCACACATGCTCGCTCTCTCTCACACATGCTCACTCTCTCTGACACATGTTCGTGCTCTCTCATACATGCTTGCTCTCTCTGACACAGGCTCGCTCACTCTGACACATGCTCGCTCTCTCTCACACATGCTCGCTCTCTCTGACACAGGCTCGCTTGCTCTGACACATGCTCAATCTCTCTCACACATGCACGCTCGCTCTGACACAGGATCGCTCTCTCTGACAAAGGCTCGCTATCTCTTAACAGGCTCGCTCTCTCTGACACATGCCCGGTCTCTGTGACACATGCTCGCTTTCTCTCACACATGCCCGCTATCTCTGACACAGGCTCGCACTCTCTGACACATGCTCGCTCTCTCTGACACATGCTCACTCTCTCTGAAACAGGCTCGCTCTCTCTGACACAGGCTCGCTCTCTCTGACACAGGCTCACTCTCTCTGACACAGGCTCACACTCTCTGACACAGGCTCACACTCTCTGACACATGCTCGCTCTCTCTGACACATGCTCGCTCTATCTGACACAGGCTCGCTCTTTCTGACACATGCTCACTCTCTCTGACACATGCTCGCTCTCTCTCACACATGCTCACTCAGTCTCACACAGCCTCACTCTCTCTGACACAGACTTGTTCTCTCTGACACAGGCTCGCTCTCTCCGATACATGCTCGCTCTCTCTGACACAGGCTCGGTCTCTCTGACACAGGCTCACTCTCTCTGACACATGCTCGCTTTCTCTGACACATTCTCGCTCTCTCTCACACAGCCTCGCTCTCCCTGACACGTGCTCGCTCGCTCTGACACAGTCTCGCTCTCTCTGACAAATGCTCGCTATCTCTGACAAAGGCTCACTCTCTGTGACACATGCTCACTTTCTCTGACACCGACTCGCTCTCTCTGACACAGGCTCGCACTCTCTGACACAGGCTCGATCTCTGTGACACATGCTCGCTCTCTCTCACACATGCTCGGTCTCTCTCACACATGCTCGGTCTCTCTCACAAATGCTTGGTCTCTCTGACACAGTCTCGCTCTCTCTGACACATGCTCACTATCTCTGATACATTCTCACTCTCTCTGACAAATGCTCGCTCTCTGACACATGCTCGCTCTCTCTGACACATGCTCGCTCTTTCTGACACATGCTCGCTCTCTCTAACACAGGCTTGCTCTCTCTGACACAGGCTCACTCTCTGTGACACATGCTAGCTCTCTCTCACACATGTTCGCTCTCTCTGACACAGCATCACTCTCTCTGACACAGGCTCACACTCTCTCATACATGCTCGCTCGCTCTGACACAGTCTCGCTCTCTCTGACAAATGCTCGCTATCTCTGACAAAGGCTCACTCTCTGTGACACATGCTCACTTTCTCTGACACCGACTCGCTCTCTCTGACACAGGCTCGCACTCTCTGACACAGGCTCGCTCACTGTGACACATGCTCGCTCTCTCTCACACATGCTCGGTCTCTCTCACACATGCTCGGTCTCTCTCACAAATGCTTGGTCTCTCTGACACAGTCTCGCTCTCTCTGACACATGCTCACTATCTCTGATACATGCTCACTCTCTCTGACAAATGCTCGCTCTCTGACACATGCTCGCTCTCTCTGACACATGCTCGCTCTCTCTGACACATGCTCGCTCTCTCTGACACAGGCTCACTCTCTCTGACACAGGCTCACGCTCTCTGACACATGCTCGCTCTCTCTGGCACAGGCTCACTCTCTCTCACACATGCTCGCTCTTTCTGACACAGGATCGATCTCTCTGACAGAGGCTCGCTCACTCTCACACATGCTCGGTCTCTCTCACACATGCTCGCTCTTTCTGACACAGGCTAGCTCTCTGAGAGACAGGCTCGCTCGCTCTGACACAGGCTGGCTCTCTCTCACACATGCTCGCTCTCTCTCACACATGCTCACTCTCTCTGACACATGTTCGTGCTCTCTCATACATGCTTGCTCTCTCTGACACAGGCTCGCTCACTCTGACACATTCTCGGTCTCTCTCACACATGCTCGCTCTCTCTGACACAGGCTCGCTCGCTCTGACACATGCTCAATCTCTCTCACACATGCACGCTCGCTCTGACACAGGCTCGCTCTCTCTGACACAGGCTCGCTATCTCTTACACAGGCTCGCTCTCTCTGAGACATGCCCGGTCTCTGTGACACATGCTCGCTTTCTCTCACACATGCCCGCTATCTCTGACACAGGCTCGCACTCGCTGACACATGCTCGCTCTCTCTGACACATGCTCGCTCTCTCTGAAACAGGCTCGCTCTCTCTGACACAGGCTCGCTCTCTCTGACACAGGCTCACTCTCTCTGACACAGGCTCACACTCTCTGACACAGGCTCACTCTCTCTGACACATGCTCGCTCTCTCTCACACAAGCTCGCTCTCTCTGACACAGGCTCGCTCTTTCTGACACATGCTCACTCTCTCTGACACATGCTCGATCTCTCTCACACATGCTCACTCAGTCTCACACAGCCTCACCCTCTCTGACACAGACTTGTTCTCTCTGACACAGGCTCGCTCTCTCTGATACATGCACGCTCTCTCTGACACAGGCTCGGTCTCTCTGACACAGGCTCACTCTCTCTGACACATGCTCGCTTTCTCTAACACATTCTCGCTCTCTCTCACACAGGCTCGCTCTCTCTCACACATGCTCGCTCTCTCTGACACAGGCTCACACTCTTTCACACATGTTTGCTCTCTCTGACACAGGCTCACACTCTCTCACACAGGCTCTCTCGATCTCACACATGCTCGCTTTCTCTCACACATGCTCGATCTTTCTGACACAGGCTCGCTCTCCCTGACACAGGCTCGCTCTCTCTGACACAAGCTGGCTCTCTCTCACAGATGCTCGCTCTCACTCACACATGCTTGCTCTCTCTGACACTGGCTCACTCATTCTGACACATGCTCGTTCTCTCTCACACATGCTCGCCTCTCTCTGACACAGGCTCGCTCGCTCTGACACATGCTCGCTCTCTCTCACACATGCTTGCTCTCTCTGACACAGGGCTCGCTCGCTCTCACACATGCTCGCTCTCTCTCACACATGCTCGCTCTTTCTGACACAGGCTCGCGCTCTCTGACACATGCTCACTCTCTGTGACACATGCTCGCTCTCCCTCACACATGGTCGCTCTCTCTGACACATGCTCGCACTCTCTGACACATGCTCACTCTCACTGACACAGGCTCACTCTCTCTGATACATGCTCGCTCTCTCTGACAATGCTCGCTCTCTCTGACACAGGCTCGCTCTCTCTCACACATGCTGGCTCTCCCTCACACATGCTCGCTCTCTCTCACACATGCTCGCTCTCTCTGACACATGCTCGCTCTCTCTGACACATGCTCGCTCTCTCTGACACATGCTCGCTCTCTCTCACACATGCTCACTCTGACACATGTTCGCGCTCTCTCACACATGCTCTCTCTGACAGAGGCTTGCTCTCTCTCACACATGCTTGCTCTCTCTCACACATGCTTGCTCTGTCTGACACAGGCTCGCTCGGTCTGTCACATGCTCACTCTCTCTGACACAGGCTTGCTCTCTCTGACAAAGGCTCGCTCGATCTCACACATGCTCGCTCTCTCTCACACATGCTCGCTCCTTCTGACACAGGCTCGCTCTCTCTGACACAGGCTCGCTCGCTCTCACACATGCTCGTTCTCTCTCACACATGCTCGTTATTTCTGACACAGGCTCGCTCTCTCTGACACAGGCTCGCTCTCTCTGACACAGGCTCGCTCGCTCTCACACATGCTCGCTCTCTCTCACACATGCTCGCTCCTTCTGACACAGGCTCGCTCTCTCTGACACAGGCTCGCTCTCGCTCACACATGCTGGCTCTCCCTCACACATGCTCGCCCTCTCTCACACATGCTCGCTCTCTCTGACACATGCTCGCTCTCTCTGACACATGCTCGCTCTCTCTCACACATGCTCACTATGACACATGTTCGCGCTCTCTCACACATGCTCTCTCTGACAGAGGCTTGCTCTCTCTCACACATGCTCGCTCTCTCTCACACATGCTTGCTCTCTCTGACACAGGCTCGCTCGATCTCACACATGCTCGCTCTCTCTCACACATGCTCGATCTTTCTGACACAGGCTCGCTCTCCCTGACACAGGCTCGCTCTCTCTGACACAGGCTGGCTCTCTCTCACACATGCTCGCTCTCACTCACACATGCACACTCTCTCTGACACATGTTCGCGCCCTCTCACACATGCTTGCTATCTCTGACACAGGCTCACTCATTCTGACGCATGCTCGTTCTCTCTCACACATGCTCGCTCTCTCTGACACAGGCTCGCTCTCTCTGACACATGCTCGCTCTCTCTCACACATGCTTGCTCTCTCTGACACAGGCTCGCTCGCTCTCACACATGCTCGCTCTCTCTCACACATGCTCGCTCGTTCTGACACAGGCTCGCTCTCTCTGACACAGGCTCGCTCTCTTTGACACATGCTCGCTCTCTCTGACACATGCTCACTCTCTGTGACACATGCTCGCTCTCCCTCACACATGCTCGCTCTCTCTCACACATGCTCGCTCTTTCTGACACAGGATCGATCTCTCTGACAGAGGCTCGCTATCTCTGACAAAGGCTCACTCTCTGTGACACATGCTCACTTTCTCTGACACCGACTCGCTCTCTCTGACACAGGCTCGCACTCTCTGACACAGGCTCGCTCACTGTGACACATGCTCGCTCTCTATCACACATGCTCGGTCTCTCTCACACATGCTCGGTCTCTCTCACAAATGCTTGGAATCTCTGACACAGTCTCGCTCTCTCTGACACATGCTCACTATCTCTGATACATGCTCACTCTCTCTGACAAATGCTCGCTCTCTGACACATGCTCGCTCTCTCTGACACATGCTCGCTCTCTCTGACACAGGCTCGCTCTCTCTGACACAGGCTCACGCTCTCTGACACATGCTCGCTCTCTCTGACACAGGCTCACTCTCTCTCACACATGCTCGCTCTTTCTGACACAGGATCGATCTCTCTGACAGAGGCTCGCTCACTCTCACACATGCTCGGTCTCTCTCACACATGCTCGCTCTTTCTGACACAGGCTAGCTCTCTCAGACACAGGCTCGCTCGCTCTGACACAGGCTGGCTCTCTCTCACACATGCTCGCTCTCTCTCACACATGCTCACTCTATCTGACACATGTTCGTGCGCTCTCATACATGCTTGCTCTCTCTGACACAGGCTCACTCTGACACAGGCTCGCTCGCTCTCACACATGCTCGCTCTCTCTCACACATGCTCGCTCTTTCTGACACAGGATCGATCTCTCTGACAGAGGCTCGCTCACTCTAACAAACGCTCGGTCTCTCTCACACATGCTCGCTCTTTCTGACACAGGCTAGATCTCTCAGACACAGGCTCGCTCGCTCTGACACAGGCTGGCTCTCTCTCACACATGCTCGCTCTCTCTCACACATGCTCACTCTCTCTGACACATGTTCGTGCTCTCTCATACATGCTTGCTCTCTCTGACACAGGCTCGCTCACTCTGACACATGCTCGCTCTCTCTCACACATGCTCGCTCTCTCTGACACAGGCTCGCTCGCTCTGACACATGCTCAATCTCTCTCACACATGCACGCTCGCTCTGACACAGGATCGCTCTCTCTGACACAGGCTCGCTATCTCTTACACAGGCTCGCTCTCTCTGACACATGCCCGGTCTCTGTGACACATGCTCGCTTTCTCTCACACATGCCCGCTATCTCTGACACAGGCTCGCACTCTCTGACACATGCTCGCTCTCTCTGACACATGCTCGCTCTCTCTGAAACAGGCTCGCTCTCTCTGACACAGGCTCGCTCTCTCTGACACAGGCTCACTCTCTCTGACACAGGTTCACACTCTCTGACACAGGCTCACTCTCTCTGACACATGCTCGCTCTCTCTGACACATGCTCGCTCTATCTGACACAGGCTCGCTCTTTCTGACACATGCTCACTCTGACACATGCTCGCTCTCTCTCACACATGCTCACTCAGTCTCACACAGCCTCACTCTCTCTGACACAGACTTGTTCTCTCTGACACAGGCTCGCTCTCTCTGATACATGCTCGCTCTCTCTGACACAGGCTCGGTCTCTCTGACACAGGCTCACTCTCTCTGACACATGCTCGCTTTCTCTGACACATTCTCGCTCTCTCTCACACAGGCTCGCTCTCTCTGACACATGCCCGCTCTCTCTGACACAGGCACGCGCTCTCTGACACAGGCTCGCTCTCTCTGACACATGCTCGCTCTCTCTGACACAGGCTCACACTCTTTCACACATGTTTGCTCTCTCTGACACAGGCTCACTCTCTCTGTCACAGGCTCACAATCTCTGACACAGGCTCGCTGTCTCTGACACATGCTCGCTCTCTCTTACAAATGCTCACTCTATCTGACACAGGCTCGCTCTCTCTGACACATGCTCACTCTCTCTGACACTTGCTCGCTCTCTATCACACATGCTCACTCACTCTCACACAGCCTCACCCTCTCTGACACAGGCTCGCTCTTTCTCACACATGCTCTCTCTCTCTCACACATGCTCACTCTCTCTGACACATGGTCGCTCTCTCTGACACATGCTCCCTCTCTCTCACATATGCCCGCTCTCTCTGACACATGCTCGCTCTCACTGAGACATGCTCCCTCTCTCTGACACAGGCTCGCACTTTCTCACACATGCTCGCTTTCGTTGACACAGGCTCGCTCTCTCTGACACTGGCTCGCTCTCTGTGACACATGCTCGCTCTCTCTGAAACAGGCTCGCTCTCTCTGACACAGGCTCGCTCTCTCTCACACATGCTGGCTCTCCCTCACACATGCTCGCTCTCTCTCACACATGCTCGCTCTCTCTGACACATGCTCGCTCTCTCTGACACATGCTCGCTGTCTCTCACACATGCTCACTCTGACACATGTTCGCGCTCTCTCACACATGCTCTCTCTGACAGAGGCTTGCTCTCTCTCACACATGCTTGCTCTCTCTCACACATGCTTGCTCTCTCTGACACAGGCTCGCTCGGTATGTCACATGCTCACTCTCTCTGACACATGCTTGCTCTCTCTGACACAGGCTCGCTCGATCTCACACATGCTCGCGCTCTCTCACACATGCTCGATCTTTCTGACACAGGCTCGCTCTCCCTGACACAGGCTCGCTCTCTCTGACACAGGCTGGCTCTCTCTCACAGGTGCTCGCTCTCACTCACACATGCTTGCTCTCTCTGACACAGGCTCACTCATTCTGACACATGCTCGTTCTCTCTCACACATGCTCGCTCTCTCTGACACAGGCTCGCTCGCTCTGACACATGTTTGCTCTCTCTCACACATGCTTGCTCTCTCTGACACAGGCTCGCTCGCTCTCACACATGCTCGCTCTCTCTCACACATGCTCGCTCTTTCTGACACAGGCTCGCTCTCTCTGACACAGCCTCTCTCTCTCTGACACAGGCTCGCGCTCTCTGACACATGCTCACTCTCTGTGACACATGCTTGCTCTCCCTCACACATGGTCGCTCTCTCTGACACATGCTCGCTCTCTCTGACAAATGTTCAATCTCTTTGACACAGGCTCGCTCTCTCTGACAGGTGCTCATTCTCTCTGACACAGGCTCACACTCTCTCACACAGGCTTGCTCTCTCTGACACATGCTCGCTCTCTATCACACATGCTCGCTCTCTCTGAAACAGGCTCGCTCTCTCTGACACAGGCTGGCTCTCTCTGACACAGGCTGGCTCTCTCTGACACAGGCTCGCTCACTCTGACACATGCTAGCTCTCTCTCACACATGCTCGCTCTCTCTGACACAGGCTCGCTCGCTCACACACATGCTCGCTCTCTCTCACACATGCTCGCTCCTTCTGACACAGGCTCGCTCTCTCTGACACAGGCTCGCTCGCTCTCACACATGCTCGCTCTCTCTCACACATGCTCGCTCCTTCTGACACAGGCTCGCTCTCTCTGACACAGGCTCACTCGCTCTCACACATGCTCGTTCTCTCTCACACATGCTCGTTCTCTCACACATGCTCGTTCTTTCTGACACAGGCTCGCTCTCTCTGACACAGGCTCGCTCTCTCTGACACAGGCTCGCTCGCTCTCACACATGCTCGCTCTCTCTCACACATGCTCGCTCCTTCTGACACAGGCTCGCTCTCTCTGACTCAGGCTCGCTCTCTCTCACACATGCTGGCTCTCCCTCACACATGCTCGCTCTCTCTCACACATGCTCGCTCTCTCTCACACATGCTCGCTCTCTCTCACACATGCTCACTATGACATATGTTCGCGCTCTCTCACACATATTCTCTCTGACAGAGGCTTGCTCTCTCTCACACATGCTCGCTCTCTCTCACACATGCTCGCTCTTTCTGACACAGGATCGATCTCTCTGACAGAGGCTCGCTATCTCTGACAAAGGCTCACTCTCTGTGACACATGCTCTCTTTCTCTGACACCGACTCGCTCTCTCTGACACAGGCTCGCACTCTCTGACACAGGCTCGCTCACTGTGACACATGCTCGCTCTCTATCACACATGCTCGGTCTCTCTCACACATGCTCGGTCTCTCTCACAAATGCTTGGAATCTCTGACACAGTCTCGCTCTCTCTGACACATGCTCACTATCTCTGATACATGCTCACTCTCTCTGACAAATGCTCGCTCTCTGACACATGCTCACTCTCTCTGACACATGCTCGCTCTCTCTGACACAGGCTCGCTCTCTCTGACACAGGCTCACGCTCTCTGACAATGCTCGCTCTCTCTGACACAGGCTCACTCTCTCTCACACAGGCTCGCTCGCTCTCACACATGCTCACTCTCTCTCACACATGCTCGCTCTTTCTGACACAGGATCGATCTCTCTGACAGAGGCTCGCTCACTCTCACACACGCTCGGTCTCTCTCACAAATGCTCGCTCTTTCTGACACAGGCTAGCTCTCTCAGACACAGGCTCGCTCGCTCTGACACAGGCTGGCTCTCTCTCACACATGCTCGCTCTCTCTCACACATGCTCACTCTCTCTGACACATGTTCGTGCTCTCTCATACATGCTTGCTCTCTCTGACACAGGCTCGCTCGCTCTGACACATGCTCGCTCTCTCTCACACATGCTCGCTCTCTCTGACACAGGCTCGCTTGCTCTGACACATGCTCAATCTCTCTCACACATGCACGCTCGCTCTGACACAGGATCGCTCTCTCTGACACAGGCTCGCTATCTCTTACACAGGCTCGCTCTCTCTGACACATGCCCGGTCTCTGTGACACATGCTCGCTTTCTCTCACACATGCCCGCTATCTCTGACACAGGCTCGCACTCTCTGACACATGCTCGCTCTCTCTGAAACAGGCTCGCTCTCTCTGACACAGGCTCGCTCTCTCTGACACAGGCTCACTCTCTCTGACACAGGCTCACACTCTCTGACACAGGCTCACTCTCTCTGACACATGCTCACTCTCTCTGACACATGCTCGCTCTATCTGACACAGGCTCGCTCTTTCTGACACATGCTCACTCTCTCTGACACATGCTCGCTCTCTCTCACACATGCTCACTCAGTCTCACACAGCCTCACTCTCTCTGACACAGACTTGTTCTCTCTGACACAGGCTCACTCTCTCTGATACATGCTCGCTCTCTCTGACACAGGCTCGGTCTCTCTGACACAGGCTCACTCTCTCTGACACATGCTCGCTTTCTCTGACACATTCTCGCTCTCTCTCACACAGGCTCGCTCTCCCTGACACGTGCTCGCTCTCTCTGACACATGCTCGCTCTCTCTGACACATGCCCGCTCTCTCTGACACAGGCTCGCGCTCTCTGACACAGGCTCGCTCTCCCTGACACGTGCTTGCTCTCTCTGACACATGCTCGCTCTCTCTGACACATGCCCGCTCTCTCTGACACAGGCTCGCACTCTCTGACACAGGCTCGCTCTCTCTGACACATGCTCGCTCTCTCTGACACAGGCTCACTCTCTCTGACACAGGCTCGCTCTCTCTGACACATGCTCGCTCTCTCTGACACAGGCTCACACTCTTTCACACATGTTTGCTCTCTCTGACACAGGCTCACTCTCTCTGTCACAGGCTCACAATCTCTGACACAGGCTCGCTGTCTCTGACACATGCTCGCTCTCTCTTACAAATGCTCACTCTATCTGACACAGGCTCGCTCTCTCTGACACATGCTCACTCTCTCTGACACTTGCTCGCTCTCTCTCACACATGCTCTCTCTCTCTCACACATGCTCACTCTCTCTGACACATGGTCGCTCTCTCTGACACATGCTCCCTCTCTCTCACATATGCCCGCTCTCTCTGACACATGCTCGCTCTCACTGAGACATGCTCCCTCTCTCTGACACATGCTCGCACTTTCTCACACATGCTCGCTTTCGTTGACACAGGCTCGCTCTCTCTGACACTGGCTCGCTCTCTGTGACACATGCTCGCTCTCTCTGAAACAGGCTCGCTCTCTCTGACACAGGCTCGCTCTCTCTCACACATGCTGGCTCTCCCTCACACATGCTCGCTCTCTCTCACACATGCTCGCTCTCTCTGACACATGCTCGCTCTCTCTGACACATGCTCGCTCTCTCTGACACATGCTCGCTCTCTCTCACACATGCTCACTCTGACACATGTTCGCGCTCTCTCACACATGCTCTCTCTGACAGAGGCTTGCTCTCTCTCACACATGCTTGCTCTCTCTCACACATGCTTGCTCTCTCTGACACAGGCTCGCTCGGTCTGTCACATGCTCACTCTCTCTGACACATGCTTGCTCTCTCTGACACAGGCTCGCTCGATCTCACACATGCTCGCGCTCTCTCACACATGCTCGATCTTTCTGACACAGGCTCGCTCTCCCTGACACAGGCTCGCTCTCTCTGACACAGGCTGGCTCTCTCTCGCAGATGCTCGCTCTCACTCACACATGCTTGCTCTCTCTGACACAGGCTCACTCATTCTGCCACATGCTCGTTCTCTCTCACACATGCTCGCTCTCTCTGACACAGGCTCGCTCGCTCTGACACATGCTCGCTCTCTCTCACACATGCTTGCTCTCTCTGACACAGGCTCGCTCGCTCTCACACATGCTCGCTCTCTCTCACACATGCTCGCTCTTTCTGACACAGGCTCGCTCTCTCTGACACTGGCTCGCTCTCTGTGACACATGCTCGCTCTCTCTGAAACAGGCTCGCTCTCTCTGACTCAGGCTCGCTCTCTCTCACACATGCTGGCTCTCCCTCACACATGCTCGCTCTCTCTCACACATGCTCGCTCTCTCTGACACATGCTCGCTCTCTCTGACACATGCTCGCTCTCTCTGACACATGCTCGCTCTCTCTCATACATGCTCACTCTGACACATGTTCGCGCTCTCTCACACATGCTCTCTCTGACAGAGGCTTGCTCTCTCTCACACATGCTTGCTCTCTCTCACACATGCTTGCTCTCTCTGACACAGGCTCGCTCGGTCTGTCACATGCTCACTCTCTCTGACACATGCTTGCTCTCTCTGACACAGGCTCGCTCGATCTCACACATGCTCGCGCTCTCTCACACATGCTCGATCTTTCTGACACAGGCTCGCTCTCCCTGACACAGGCTCGCTCTCTCTGACACAGGCTGGCTCTCTCTCACAGATGCTCGCTCTCTCTCACACATGCTTGCTCTCTCTGACACAGGCTCACTCATTCTGACACATGCTCGTTCTCTCTCACACATGCTCGCTCTCTCTGACACAGGCTCGCTCGCTCTGACACATGCTCGCTCTCTCTCACACATGCTTGCTCTCTCTGACACAGGCTCGCTCGCTCTCACACATGCTCGCTCTCTCTCACACATGCTCGCTCTTTCTGACACAGGCTCGCTCTCTCTGACACAGGCTCGATTTCTCTGACACAGGCTCGCTCTCTCTGACACAGGCTCGCGCTCTCTGACACATGCTCACTCTCTGTGACACATGCTTGCTCTCCCTCACACATGGTCGCTCTCTCTGACACATGCTCGCTCTCTCTGACAAATGTTCAATCTCTCTGACACAGGCTCGCTCTCTCTGACAGGTGCTCATTCTCTCTGACACAGGCTCACACTCTCTCACACAGGCTTGCTCTCTCTGACACATGCTCGCTCTCTATCACACATGCTCGCTCTCTCTGAAACAGGCTCGCTCTCTCTGACACAGGCTGGCTCTCTCTGACACAGGCTGGCTCTCTCTGACACAGGCTCGCTCACTCTGACACATGCTAGCTCTCTCTCACACATGCTCGCTCTCTCTGACACAGGCTCGCTCGCTCACACACATGCTCGCTCTCTCTCACACATGCTCGCTCCTTCTGACACAGGCTCGCTCTCTCTGACACAGGCTCGCTCGCTCTCACACATGCTCGCTCTCTCTCACACATGCTCGCTCCTTCTGACACAGGCTCGCTCTCTCTGACACAGGCTCACTCGCTCTCACACATGCTCGTTCTCTCTCACACATGCTCTCTCTCTCACACATGCTCGTTCTATCTGACACAGGCTCGCTCTCTCTGACACAGGCTCGCTCTCTCTGACACAGGCTCGCTCGCTCTCACACATGCTCGCTCTCTCTCACACATGCTCGCTCCTTCTGACACAGGCTCGCTCTCTCTGACTCAGGCTCGCTCTCTCTCACACATGCTGGCTCTCCCTCACACATGCTCGCTCTCTCTCACACATGCTCGCTCTCTCTCACACATGCTCACTCTCTCTCACACATGCTCGCTCTCTCTCACACATGCTCACTATGACACATGTTCGCGCTCTCTCACACATGCTCTCTCTGACAGAGGCTTGCTCTCTCTCACACATGCTCGCTCTCTCTCACACATGCTCGCTCTTTCTGACACAGGATCGATCTCTCTGACAGAGGCTCGCTATCTCTGACAAAGGCTCACTCTCTGTGACACATGCTCTCTTTCTCTGATACCGACTCGCTCTCTCTGACACAGGCTCGCACTCTCTGACACAGGCTCGCTCACTGTGACACATGCTCGCTCTCTATCACACATGCTCGGACTCTCTCACACATGCTCGGTCTCTCTCACAAATGCTTGGAATCTCTGACACAGTCTCGCTCTCTCTGACACATGCTCACTATCTCTGATACATGCTCACTCTCTCTGACAAATGCTCGCTCTCTGACACATGCTCGCTCTCTCTGACACATGCTCGCTCTCTCTGACACAGGCTCGCTCTCTCTGACACAGGCTCACTCTCTCTCACACAGGCTCGCTCGCTCTCACACATGCTCACTCTCTCTCACACATGCTCGCTCTTTCTGACACAGGATCGATCTCTCTGACAGCGGCTCGCTCACTCTCACACACGCTCGGTCTCTCTCACACATGCTCACTCTTTCTGACACAGGCTAGCTCTCTCAGACACAGGCTCGCTCGCTCTGACACAGGCTGGCTCTCTCTCACACATGCTCGCTCTCTCTCACACATGCTCACTCTCTCTGACACATGTTCGTGCTCTCTCATACATGCTTGCTCTCTCTGACACAGGCTCGCTCACTCTGACACATGCTCGCTCTCTCTCACACATGCTCGCTCTCTCTGACACAGGCTCGCTTGCTCTGACACATGCTCAATCTCTCTCACACATGCACGCTCGCTCTGACACAGGATCGCTCTCTCTGACACAGGCTCGCTATCTCTTAACAGGCTCGCTCTCTCTGACACATGCCCGGTCTCTGTGACACATGCTCGCTTTCTCTCACACATGCCCGCTATCTCTGACACAGGCTCGCACTCTCTGACACATGCTCGCTCTCTCTGACACATGCTCGCTCTCTCTGAAACAGGCTCGCTCTCTCTGACACAGGCTCGCTCTCTCTGACACAGGCTCACTCTCTCTGACACAGGCTCACACTCTCTGACACAGGCTCACACTCTCTGACACATGCTCGCTCTCTCTGACACATGCTCGCTCTATCTGACACAGGCTCGCTCTTTCTGACACATGCTCACTCTCTCTGACACATGCTCGCTCTCTCTCACACATGCTCACTCAGTCTCACACAGCCTCACTCTCTCTGACACAGACTTGTTCTCTCTGACACAGGCTCGCTCTCTCCGATACATGCTCGCTCTCTCTGACACAGGCTCGGTCTCTCTGACACAGGCTCACTCTCTCTGACACATGCTCGCTTTCTCTGACACATTCTCGCTCTCTCTCACACAGCCTCGCTCTCCCTGACACGTGCTCGCTCGCTCTGACACAGTCTCGCTCTCTCTGACAAATGCTCGCTATCTCTGACAAAGGCTCACTCTCTGTGACACATGCTCACTTTCTCTGACACCGACTCGCTCTCTCTGACACAGGCTCGCACTCTCTGACACAGGCTCGATCTCTGTGACACATGCTCGCTCTCTCTCACACATGCTCGGTCTCTCTCACACATGCTCGGTCTCTCTCACAAATGCTTGGTCTCTCTGACACAGTCTCGCTCTCTCTGACACATGCTCACTATCTCTGATACATTCTCACTCTCTCTGACAAATGCTCGCTCTCTGACACATGCTCGCTCTCTCTGACACATGCTCGCTCTTTCTGACACATGCTCGCTCTCTCTAACACAGGCTTGCTCTCTCTGACACAGGCTCACTCTCTGTGACACATGCTAGCTCTCTCTCACACATGTTCGCTCTCTCTGACACAGCATCACTCTCTCTGACACAGGCTCACACTCTCTCACACATGCTCGCTCGCTCTGACACAGTCTCGCTCTCTCTGACAAATGCTCGCTATCTCTGACAAAGGCTCACTCTCTGTGACACATGCTCACTTTCTCTGACACCGACTCGCTCTCTCTGACACAGGCTCGCACTCTCTGACACAGGCTCGCTCACTGTGACACATGCTCGCTCTCTCTCACACATGCTCGGTCTCTCTCACACATGCTCGGTCTCTCTCACAAATGCTTGGTCTCTCTGACACAGTCTCGCTCTCTCTGACACATGCTCACTATCTCTGATACATGCTCACTCTCTCTGACAAATGCTCGCTCTCTGACACATGCTCGCTCTCTCTGACACATGCTCGCTCTCTCTGACACATGCTCGCTCTCTCTGACACAGGCTCACTCTCTCTGACACAGGCTCACGCTCTCTGACACATGCTCGCTCTCTCTGACACAGGCTCACTCTCTCTCACACATGCTCGCTCTTTCTGACACAGGATCGATCTCTCTGACAGAGGCTCGCTCACTCTCACACATGCTCGGTCTCTCTCACACATGCTCGCTCTTTCTGACACAGGCTAGCTCTCTGAGAGACAGGCTCGCTCGCTCTGACACAGGCTGGCTCTCTCTCACACATGCTCGCTCTCTCTCACACATGCTCACTCTCTCTGACACATGTTCGTGCTCTCTCATACATGCTTGCTCTCTCTGACACAGGCTCGCTCACTCTGACACATTCTCGGTCTCTCTCACACATGCTCGCTCTCTCTGACACAGGCTCGCTCGCTCTGACACATGCTCAATCTCTCTCACACATGCACGCTCGCTCTGACACAGGCTCGCTCTCTCTGACACAGGCTCGCTATCTCTTACACAGGCTCGCTCTCTCTGAGACATGCCCGGTCTCTGTGACACATGCTCGCTTTCTCTCACACATGCCCGCTATCTCTGACACAGGCTCGCACTCGCTGACACATGCTCGCTCTCTCTGACACATGCTCGCTCTCTCTGAAACAGGCTCGCTCTCTCTGACACAGGCTCGCTCTCTCTGACACAGGCTCACTCTCTCTGACACAGGCTCACACTCTCTGACACAGGCTCACTCTCTCTGACACATGCTCGCTCTCTCTCACACAAGCTCGCTCTCTCTGACACAGGCTCGCTCTTTCTGACACATGCTCACTCTCTCTGACACATGCTCGATCTCTCTCACACATGCTCACTCAGTCTCACACAGCCTCACCCTCTCTGACACAGACTTGTTCTCTCTGACACAGGCTCGCTCTCTCTGATACATGCACGCTCTCTCTGACACAGGCTCGGTCTCTCTGACACAGGCTCACTCTCTCTGACACATGCTCGCTTTCTCTAACACATTCTCGCTCTCTCTCACACAGGCTCGCTCTCTCTCACACATGCTCGCTCTCTCTGACACAGGCTCACACTCTTTCACACATGTTTGCTCTCTCTGACACAGGCTCACACTCTCTCACACATGCTCGCTCTCTCTGACACATGCTCGCTCTGACACATGCTCGCTCTCTCTGAGACAGGCTCGCTCTCTCTGACACAGGCTCACTCTCTCTGTCACAGGCTCACAATCTCTGACACAGGCTCGCTGTCTCTGACACATGCTCGCTCTATCTTACAAATGTTCACTCTATCTGACACAGGCTCGCTCTCTCTGACACATGCTCACTCTCTCTGACACTTGCTCGCTCTCTATCACACATGCTCACGCACTCTCACACAGCCTCACCCTCTCTGACACAGGCTCGCTCTCTCTCACACATGCTCTCTCTCTCTCACACATGCTCACTCTCTCTGACACATGGTCGCTCTCTCTGACACATGCTCCCTCTCTCTCACATATGCCCGCTCTCTCTGACACATGCTCGCTCTCACTGAGACATGCTCCCTCTCTCTGACACATGCTCGCACTTTCTCACACATGCTCGCTTTCGTTGACACAGGCTCGCTCTCTCTGACACTGGCTCGCTCTCTGTGACACATGCTCGCTCTCTCTGAAACAGGCTCGCTCTCTCTGACACAGGCTCGCTCTCTCTCACACATGCTGGCTCTCCCTCACACATGCTCGCTCTCTCTCACACATGCTCGCTCTCTCTGACACATGCTCGCTCTCTCTGACACATGCTCGCTCTCTCTGACACATGCTCGCTCTCTCTCACACATGCTCACTCTGACACATGTTCGCGCTCTCTCACACATGCTCTCTCTGACAGAGGCTTGCTCTCTCTCACACATGCTTGCTCTCTCTCACACATGCTTGCTCTGTCTGACACAGGCTCGCTCGGTCTGTCACATGCTCACTTTCTCTGACACAGGCTTGCTCTCTCTGACAAAGGCTCGCTCGATCTCACACATGCTCGCTCTCTCTCACACATGCTCGATCTTTCTGACACAGGCTCGCTCTCCCTGACAGAGGCTCGCTCTCTCTGACACAAGCTGGCTCTCTCTCACAGATGCTTGCTCTCACTCACACATGCTTGCTCTCTCTGTCACAGGCTCACTCATTCTGACATATGCTCGTTCTCTCTCACACATGCTCGCTCTCTCTGACACAGGCTCGCTCGCTCTGACACATGCTCGCTCTCTCTCACACATGCTTGCTCTCTCTGACACAGGCTCGCTCGCTCTCACACATGCTCGCTCTCTCTCACACATGCTCGCTCTTTCTGACACAGGCTCGCGCTCTCTGACACATGCTCACTCTCTGTGACACATGCTCGCTCTCCCTCACACATGGTCGCTCTCTCTGACACATGCTCGCACTCTCTGACACATGCTCACTCTCACTGACACAGGCTCACTCTCTCTGATACATGCTCGCTCTCTCTGACAAATGTTCAATCTCTCTGACACAGGCTCTCTCTCTCTGACAGGTGCTCATTCTCTCTGACACAGGCTCACGCTCTCTGACACAGGCTTGCTCTCTCTGACACATTCTCGGTCTCTCTCACACATGCTCGCTCTCTCTGACACAGGCTCGCTCGCTCTGACACATGCTCAATCTCTCTCACACATGCACGCTCGCTCTGACACAGGCTCGCTCTCTCTGACACAGGCTCGCTATCTCTTACACAGGCTCGCTCTCTCTGACACATGCCCGGTCTCTGTGACACATGCTCGCTTTCTCTCACACATGCCCGCTATCTCTGACACAGGCTCGCACTCGCTGACACATGCTCGCTCTCTCTGACACATGCTCGCTCTCTCTGAAACAGGCTCGCTCTCTCTGACACAGGCTCGCTCTCTCTGACACAGGCTCACTCTCTCTGACACAGGCTCACACTCTCTGACACAGGCTCACTCTCTCTGACACATGCTCGCTCTCTCTCACACAAGCTCTCTCTCTCTGACACAGGCTCGCTCTTTCTGACACATGCTCACTCTCTCTGACACATGCTCGCTCTCTCTCACACATGCTCACTCAGTCTCACACAGCCTCACTCTCTCTGACACAGACTTGTTCTCTCTGACACAGGCTCGCTCTCTCTGATACATGCACGCTCTCTCTGACACAGGCTCGGTCTCTCTGACACAGGCTCACTCTCTCTGACACATGCTCGCTTTCTCTAACACATTCTCGCTCTCTCTCACACAGGCTCGCTCTCTCTCACACATGCTCGCTCTCTCTGACACAGGCTCACTCAGTCTCACACAGCCTCACCCTCTCTGACACAGACTTGTTCTCTCTGACACAGGCTCGCTCTCTCTGATACATGCACGCTCTCTCTGACACAGGCTCGGTCTCTCTGACACAGGCTCACTCTCTCTGACACATGCTCGCTTTCTCTAACACATTCTCGCTCTCTCTCACACAGGCTCGCTCTCTCTCACACATGCTCGCTCTCTCTGACACAGGCTCACACTCTTTCACACATGTTTGCTCTCTCTGACACAGGCTCACACTCTCTCACACATGCTCGCTCTCTCTGACACATGCTCGCTCTGACACATGCTCGCTCTCTCTGAGACAGGCTCGCACTCTCTGACACAGGCTCACTCTCTCTGTCACAGGCTCACAATCTCTGACACAGGCTCGCTGTCTCTGACACATGCTCGCTCTATCTTACAAATGCTCACTCTATCTGACACAGGCTCGCTCTCTCTGACACATGCTCACTCTCTCTGACACATGCTCGCTCTCTATCAAACATGCTCACTCACTCTCACACAGCCTCACCCTCTCTGACACAGGCTCGCTCTCTCTCACACATGCTCTCTCTCTCTCACACATGCTCACTCTCTCTGACACATGGTCGCTCTCTCTGACACATGCTCCCTCTCTCTCACATATGCCTGCTCTCTCTGACACATGCTCGCTCTCACTGAGAGATGCTCCCTCTCTCTGACACATGCTCGCACTTTCTCACACATGCTCGCTTTCGTTGACACAGGCTCGCTCTCTCTGACACTGGCTCGCTCTCTGTGACACATGCTCGCTCTCTCTGAAACAGGCTCGCTCTCTCTGACACAGGCTCGCTCTCTCTCACACATGCTGGCTCTCCCTCACACATGCTCGCTCTCTCTCACACATGCTCGCTCTCTCTGACACATGCTCGCTCTCTCTGACACATGCTCGCTCTCTCTGACACATGCTCGCTCTCTCTCACACATGCTCACTCTGACACATGTTCGCGCTCTCTCACACATGCTCTCTCTGACAGAGGCTTGCTCTCTCTCACACATGCTTGCTCTCTCTCACACATGCTTGCTCTCTCTGACACAGGCTCGCTCGGTCTGTCACATGCTCACTCTCTCTGACTCATGCTTGCTCTCTCTGACACAGGCTCGCTCGATCTCACACATGCTCGCGCTCTCTCACACATGCTCGATCTTTCTGACACAGGCTCGCTCTCCCTGACAGAGGCTCGCTCTCTCTGACACAAGCTGGCTCTCTCTCACAGATGCTCGCTCTCACTCACACATGCTTGCTCTCTCTGACACAGGCTCACTCATTCTGACACATGCTCGTTCTCTCTCACACATGCTCGCTCTCTCTGACACAGGCTCGCTCGCTCTGACACATGCTCGCTCTCTCTCACACATGCTTGCTCTCTCTGACACAGGCTCGCTCGCTCTCACACATGCTCGCTCTCTCTCACACATGCTCGCTCTTTCTGACACAGGCTCGCGCTCTCTGACACATGCTCACTCTCTGTGACACATGCTCGCTCTCCCTCACACATGGTCGCTCTCTCTGACACATGCTCGCACTCTCTGACACATGCTCACTCTCACTGACACAGGCTCACTCTCTCTGATACATGCTCGCTCTCTCTGACAAATGTTCAATCTCTCTGACACAGGCTCGCTCTCTCTGACAGGTGCTCATTCTCTCTGACACAGGCTCACACTCTCTCACACAGGCTTGCTCTCTCTGACACATGCTCGCTCTCTATCACACATGCTCGCTCTCTCTGAAACAGGCTCGCTCTCTCTGACACAGGCTGGCTCTCTCTGACACAGGCTGGCTCTCTCTGACACAGGCTGGCTCTCTCTGACACAGGCTCGCTCACTCTGACACATGCTAGCTCTCTCTCACACATGCTCGCTCTCTCTGACACAGGCTCGCTCGCTCACACACATGCTCGCTCTCTGTCACACATGCTCGCTCCTTTTGACACAGGCTCGCTCTCTCTGACACAGGCTCGCTCGCTCTCACACATGCTCGCTCTATCTCACACATGCTCGCTCCTTCTGACACAGGCTCGCTCTCTCTGACACAGGCTCACTCGCTCTCACACATGCTCGTTCTCTCTCACACATGCTCGTTCTCTCTCACACATGCTCGTTCTTTCTAACACAGGCTCGCTCTCTCTGACACAGGCTCGCTCTCTCTGACACAGGCTCGCTCGCTCTCACACATGCTCGCTCTCTCTCACACATGCTCGCTCCTTCTGTCACAGGCTCGCTCTCTCTGACACAGGCTCGCTCTCGCTCACACATGCTGGCTCTCCCTCACACATGCTCGCCCTCTCTCACACATGCTCGCTCTCTCTGACACATGCTCGCTCTCTCTGACACATGCTCGCTCTCTCTCACACATGCTCACTATGACACATGTTCGCGCTCTCTCACACATGCTCTCTCTGACAGAGGCTTGCTCTCTCTCACACATGCTCGCTCTCTCTCACACATGCTTGCTCTCTCTGACACAGGCTCGCTCGATCTCACACATGCTCGCTCTCTCTCACACATGCTCGATCTTTCTGACACAGGCTCGCTCTCCCTGACACAGGCTCGCTCTCTCTGACACAGGCTGGCTCTCTCTCACACATGCTCGCTCTCACTCACACATGCACACTCTCTCTGACACATGTTCGCGCCCTCTCACACATGCTTGCTCTCTCTGACACAGGCTCACTCATTCTGACGCATGCTCGTTCTCTCTCACACATGCTCGCTCTCTCTGACACAGGCTCGCTCTCTCTGACACATGCTCGCTCTCACTCACACATGCTTGCTCTCTCTGACACAGGCTCGCTCGCTCTCACACATGCTCGCTCTCTCTCACACATGCTCGCTCGTTCTGACACAGGCTCGCTCTCTCTGACACAGGCTCGCTCTCTTTGACACAGGCTCGCTCTCTCTGACACATGCTCACTCTCTGTGACACATGCTCGCTCTCCCTCACACATGCTCGCTCTCTCTCACACATGCTCGCTCTTTCTGACACAGGATCGATCTCTCTGACAGAGGCTCGCTATCTCTGACAAAGGCTCACTCTCTGTGACACATGCTCACTTTCTCTGACACCGACTCGCTCTCTCTGACACATGCTCGCACTCTCTGACACAGGCTCGCTCACTGTGACACATGCTCGCTCTCTCTCACACATGCTCGGTCTCTCTCACACATGCTCGGTCTCTCTCACAAATGCTTGGAATCTCTGACACAGTCTCACTCTCTCTGACACATGCTCACTATCTCTGATACATGCTCACTCTCTCTGACAAATGCTCGCTATCTGACACATGCTCGCTCTCTCTGACACATGCTCGCTCTCTCTGACACAGGCTCGCTCTCTCTGACACAGGCTCACGCTCTCTGACACATGCTCGCTCTCTCTGACACAGGCTCACTCTCTCTGACACAGGCTCGCTCGCTCTCACACATGCTCGCTCTCTCTCACACATGCTCGCTCTTTCTGACACAGGATCGATCTCTCTGACAGAGGCTCGCTCACTCTAACAAACGCTCGGTCTCTCTCACACATGCTCGCTCTTTCTGACACAGGCTAGCTCTCTCAGACACAGGCTCGCTCGCTCTGACACAGGCTGGCTCTCTCTGACACATGCTCGCTCTCTCTCACACATGCTCACTCTCTCTGACACATGTTCGTGCTCTCTCATACATGCTTGCTCTCTCTGACACAGGCTCGCTCTCTCTGACACAGGCTCGCTCGCTCTGACACATGCTCAATCTCTCTCAAACATGCACGCTCGCTCTGACACAGGATCGCTCTCTCTGACACAGGCTCGCTATCTCTTACACAGGCTCGCTCTCTCTGACACTGGCTCGCTCTCTGTGACACATGCTCGCTCTCTCTGAAACAGGCTCGCTCTCTCTGACACAGGCTCGCTCTCTCTCACACATGCTGGCTCTCCCTCACACATGCTCGCTCTCTCTCACACATGCTCGCTCTCTCTGACACATGCTCGCTCTCTCTGACACATGCTCGCTCTCTCTGACACATTCTCGCTCTCTCTCACACATGCTCACTCTGACACATGTTTGCGCTCTCTCACACATGCTCTCTCTGACAGAGGCTTGCTCTCTCTCACACATGCTTGCTCTCTCTCACACATGCTTGCTCTCTCTGACACAGGCTCGCTCGGTCTGTCACATGCTCACTCTCTCTGACACATGCTTGCTCTCTCTGACACAGGCTCGCTCGATCTCACAAATGCTCGCGCTCTCTCACACATGCTCGATCTTTCTGACACAGGCTCGCTCTCCCTGACACTGGCTCGCTCTCTCTGACACAGGCTGGCTCTCTCTCACAGATGCTCGCTCTCACTCACACATGCTTGCTCTCTCTGACACAGGCTCACTCATTCTGCCACATGCTCGTTCTCTCTCACACATGCTCGCTCTCTCTGACACAGGCTCGCTCGCTCTGACACATGCTCGCTCTCTCTCACACATGCTTGCTCTCTCTGACACAGGCTCGCTCGCTCTCACACATGCTCGCTCTCTCTCACACATGCTCGCTCTTTCTGACACAGGCTCGCTCTCTCTGACACAGGCTCGCTCTCTCTGACACAGGCTCGCTCTCTCTGACACAGGCTCGCGCTCTCTGACACATGCTCACTCTCTGTGACACATGCTTGCTCTCCCTCACACATGGTCGCTCTCTCTGACACATGCTCGCTCTCTCTGACAAATGTTCAATCTCTCTGACACAGGCTCGCTCTCTCTGACAGGTGCTCATTCTCTCTGACACAGGCTCACACTCTCTCACACAGGCTTGCTCTCTCTGACACATGCTCGCTCTCTATCACACATGCTCGCTCTCTCTGAAACAGGCTCGCTCTCTCTGACACTGGCTGTCTCTGTCTGACACAGGCTGGCTCTCTCTGACACAGGCTCGTTCACTCTGACACATGCTAGCTCTCTCTCACACATGCTCGCTCTCTCTGACACAGGCTCGCTCGCTCACACACATGCTCGCTCTCTCTCACACATGCTCGCTCCTTCTGACACAGGCTCGCTCTCTCTGACACAGGCTCGCTCGCTCTCACACATGCTCGCTCTCTCTCACACATGCTCGCTCCTTCTGACACAGGCTCGCTCTCTCTGACACAGGCTCACTCGCTCTCACACATGCTCGTTCTCTCTCACACATGCTCGTTCTCTCACACATGCTCGTTCTTTCTGACACAGGCTCGCTCTCTCTGACACATGCTCACTCTCTGTGACACATGCTTGCTCTCCCTCACACATGGTCGCTCTCTCTGACACATGCTCGCTCTCTCTGACAAATGTTCAATCTCTCTGACACAGGCTCGCTCTCTCTGACAGGTGCTCATTCTCTCTGACACAGGCTCACACTCTCTCACACAGGCTTGCTCTCTCTGACACATGCTTGCTCTCTATCACACATGCTCGCTCTCTCTGAAACAGGCTCGCTCTCTCTGACACAGGCTGGCTCTGTCTGACACAGGCTGGCTCTCTCTGACACAGGCTCGTTCACTCTGACACATGCTAGCTCTCTCTCACACATGCTCGCTCTCTCTGACACAGGCTCGCTCGCTCACACACATGCTCGCTCTCTCTCACACATGCTCGCTCCTTCTGACACAGGCTCGCTCTCTCTGACACAGGCTCGCTCGCTCTCACACATGCTCGCTCTCTCTCACACATGCTCGCTCCTTCTGACACAGGCTCGCTCTCTCTGACACAGGCTCACTCGCTCTCACACATGCTCGTTCTCTCTCACACATGCTCGTTCTCTCACACATGCTCGTTCTTTCTGACACAGGCTCGCTCTCTCTGACACAGGCTCGCTCTCTCTGACACAGGCTCGCTCGCTCTCACACATGCTCGCTCTCTCTCACACATGCTCGCTCCTTCTGACACAGGCTCGCTCTCTCTGACTCAGGCTCGCTCTCTCTCACACATGCTGGCTCTCCCTCACACATGCTCGCTCTCTCTCACACATGCTCGCTCTCTCTGACACATGCTCGCTCTCTCTGACACATGCTCGCTCTCTCTCACACATGCTCACTATGACACATGTTCGCGCTCTCTCACACATGCTCTCTCTGACAGAGGCTTGCTCTCTCTCACACATGCTCGCTCTCTCTCACACATGCTCGCTCTTTCTGACACAGGATCGATCTCTCTGACAGAGGCTCGCTATCTCTGACAAAGGCTCACTCTCTCTGACACATGCTCTCTTTCTCTGACACCGACTCGCTCTCTCTGACACAGGCTCGCACTCTCTGACACAGGCTCGCTCACTGTGACACATGCTCGCTCTCTATCACACATGCTCGGACTCTCTCACACATGCTCGGTCTCTCTCACAAATGCTTGGAATCTCTGACACAGTCTCGCTCTCTCTGACACATGCTCACTATCTCTGATACATGCTCACTCTCTCTGACAAATGCTCGCTCTCTGACACATGCTCGCTCTCTCTGACACATGCTCACTCTCTCTGACACAGGCTCGCTCTCTCTGACACAGGCTCACGCTCTCTGACAATGCTCGCTCTCTCTGACACAGGCTCACTCTCTCTCACACAGGCTCGCTCGCTCACACACATGCTCACTCTCTCTCACACATGCTCGCTCTCTCTGACACAGGCTCGCTCGCTCTGACACATGCTCAATCTCTCTCACACATGCACGCTCGCTCTGACACAGGCTCGCTCTCTCTGACACAGGCTCGCTATCTCTTACACAGGCTCGCTCTCTCTGACACATGCCCGGTCTCTGTGACACATGCTCGCTTTCTCTCACACATGCCCGCTATCTCTGACACAGGCTCGCACTCGCTGACACATGCTCGCTCTCTCTGACACATGCTCGCTCTCTCTGAAACAGGCTCGCTCTCTCTGACACAGGCTCGCTCTCTCTGACACAGGCTCACTCTCTCTGACACAGGCTCACACTCTCTGACACAGGCTCACTCTCTCTGACACATGCTCGCTCTCTCTCACACAAGCTCGCTCTCTCTGACACAGGCTCGCTCTTTCTGACACATGCTCACTCTCTCTGACACATGCTCGCTCTCTCTCACACATGCTCACTCAGTCTCACACAGCCTCACCCTCTCTGACACAGACTTGTTCTCTCTGACACAGGCTCGCTCTCTCTGATACATGCACGCTCTCTCTGACACAGGCTCGGTCTCTCTGACACAGGCTCACTCTCTCTGACACATGCTCGCTTTCTCTAACACATTCTCGCTCTCTCTCACACAGGCTCGCTCTCTCTCACACATGCTCGCTCTCTCTGACACAGGCTCACACTCTTTCACACATGTTTGCTCTCTCTGACACAGGCTCACACTCTCTCACACATGCTCGCTCTCTCTGACACATGCTCGCTCTGACACATGCTCGCTCTCTCTGAGACAGGCTCGCTCTCTCTGACACAGGCTCACTCTCTCTGTCACAGGCTCACAATCTCTGACACAGGCTCGCTGTCTCTGACACATGCTCGCTCTATCTTACAAATGCTCACTCTATCTGACACAGGCTCGCTCTCTCTGACACATGCTCACTCTCTCTGACACATGCTCGCTCTCTATCACACATGCTCACTCACTCTCACACAGCCTCACCCTCTCTGACACAGGCTCGCTCTCTCTCACACATGCTCTCTCTCTCTCACACATGCTCACTCTCTCTGACACATGGTCGCTCTCTCTGACACATGCTCCCTCTCTCTCACATATGCCCGCTCTCTCTGACACATGCTCGCTCTCACTGAGACATGCTCCCTCTCTCTGACACATGCTCGCACTTTCTCACACATGCTCGCTTTCGTTGACACAGGCTCGCTCTCTCTGACACTGGCTCGCTCTCTGTGACACATGCTCACTCTCTCTGAAACAGGCTCGCTCTCTCTGACACAGGCTCGCTCTCTCTCACACATGCTGGCTCTCCCTCACACATGCTCGCTCTCTCTGACACATGCTCGCTCTCTCTGACACATGCTTGCTCTCTCTGACAAAGGCTCGCTCGATCTCACACATGCTCGCTCTCTCTCACACATGCTCACTCTGACACATGTTCGCGCTCTCTCACACATGCTCTCTCTGACAGAGGCTTGCTCTCTCTCACACATGCTTGCTCTCTCTGACACAGGCTCGCTCGGTCTGTCACATGCTCACTCTCTCTGAGACATGCTTGCTCTCTCTGACACAGGCTCGCTCGATCTCACACATGCTCGCGCTCTCTCACACATGCTCGATCTTTCTGACACAGGCTCGCTCTCCCTGACAGAGGCTCGCTCTCTCTGACACAAGCTGGCTCTCTCTCACAGATGCTCGCTCTCACTCACACATGCTTGCTCTCTCTGACACAGGCTCACTCATTCTGACACATGCTCGTTCTCTCTCACACATGCTCGCTCTCTCTGACACAGGCTCGCTCGCTCTGACACATGCTCGCTCTCTCTCACACATGCTTGCTCTCTCTGACACAGGCTCGCTCGCTCTCACACATGCTCGCTCTCTCTCACACATGCTCGCTCTTTCTGACACAGGCTCGCGCTCTCTGACACATGCTCACTCTCTGTGACACATGCTCGCTCTCCCTCACACATGGTCGCTCTCTCTGACACATGCTCGCACTCTCTGACAAATGTTCAATCTCTCTGACACAGGCTCGCTCTCTCTGACAGGTGCTCATTCTCTCTGACACAGGCTCACACTCTCTCACACAGGCTTGCTCTCTCTGACACATGCTCGCTCTCTATCACACATGCTCGCTCTCTCTGAAACAGGCTCGCTCTCTCTGACACAGGCTGGCTCTCTCTGACACAGGCTGGCTCTCTCTGACACAGGGTGGCTCTCTCTGACACAGGCTCGCTCACTCTGACACATGCTAGCTCTCTCTCACACATGCTCGCTCTCTCTGACACAGGCTCGCTCGCTCACACACAAGCTCGCTCTCTGTCACACATGCTCGCTCCTTTTGACACAGGCTCGCTCTCTCTGACACAGGCTCGCTCGCTCTCACACATGCTCGCTCTATCTCACACATGCTCGCTCCTTCTGACACAGGCTCGCTCTCTCTGACACAGGCTCACTCGCTCTCACACATGCTCGTTCTCTCTCACACATGCTCGTTCTCTCTCACACATGCTCGTTCTTTCTAACACAGGCTCGCTCTCTCTGACACAGGCTCGCTCTCTCTGACACAGGCTCGCTCGCTCTCACACATGCTCGCTCTCTCTCACACATGCTCGCTCCTTCTGTCACAGGCTCGCTCTCTCTGACACAGGCTCGCTCTCTCTCACACATGCTGGCTCTCTCTCACACAGGCTCGCCCTCTCTGACACATGCTCGCTCTCTCTGACACATGCTCGCTCTCTCTGACACATGCTCGCTCTCTCTCACACATGCTCACTATGACACATGTTCGCGCTCTCTCACACATGCTCTCTCTGACAGAGGCTTGCTCTCTCTCACACATGCTCGCTCTCTCTCACACATGCTTGCTCTCTCTGACACAGGCTCGCTCGATCTCACACATGCTCGCTCTCTCTCACACATGCTCGATCTTTCTGACACAGGCTCGCTCTCCCTGACACAGGCTCGCTCTCTCTGACACAGGCTGGCTCTCTCTCACACATGCTCGCTCTCACTCACACATGCACACTCTCTCTGACACATGTTCGCGCCCTCTCACACATGCTTGCTCTCTCTGACACAGGCTCACTCATTCTGACGCATGCTCGTTCTCTCTCACACATGCTCGCTCTCTCTGACACAGGCTCGCTCTCTCTGACACATGCTCGCTCTCACTCACACATGCTTGCTCTCTCTGACACAGGCTCGCTCGCTCTCACACATGCTCGCTCTCTCTCACACATGCTCGCTCGTTCTGACACAGGCTCGCTCTCTCTGACACAGGCTCGCTCTCTTTGACACAGGCTCGCTCTCTCTGACACATGCTCACTCTCTGTGACACATGCTAACTCTCCCTCACACATGCTCGCTCTCTCTCACACATGCTCGCTCTTTCTGACACAGGATCGATCTCTCTGACAGAGGCTCGCTATCTCTGACAAAGGCTCACTCTCTGTGACACATGCTCACTTTCTCTGACACCGACTCGCTCTCTCTGACACAGGCTCGCACTCTCTGACACAGGCTCGCTCACTGTGACACATGCTCGCTCTCTCTCACACATGCTCGGTCTCTCTCACACATGCTCGGTCTCTCTCACAAATGCTTGGAATCTCTGACACAGTCTCACTCTCTCTGACACATGCTCACTATCTCTGATACATGCTCACTCTCTCTGACAAATGCTCGCTATCTGACACATGCTCGCTCTCTCTGACACATGCTCGCTCTCTCTGACACAGGCTCGCTCTCTCTGACACAGGCTCACGCTCTCTGACACATGCTCGCTCTCTCTGACACAGGCTCACTCTCTCTGACACAGGCTCGCTCGCTCTCACACATGCTCGCTCTCTCTCACACATGCTCGCTCTTTCTGACACAGGATCGATCTCTCTGACAGAGGCTCGCTCACTCTAACAAACGCTCGGTCTCTCTCACACATGCTCGCTCTTTCTGACACAGGCTAGCTCTCTCAGACACAGGCTCGCTCGCTCTGACACAGGCTGGCTCTCTCTCACACATGCTCGCTCTCTCTCACACATGCTCACTCTCTCTGACACATGTTCGTGCTCTCTCATACATGCTTGCTCTCTCTGACACAGGCTCGCTCACTCTGACACATGCTCGCTCTCTCTCACACATGCTCACTCTCTCTGACACATGTTCGTGCTCTCTCATACATGCTTGCTCTCTCTGACACAGGCTCGCTCTCTCTGACACAGGCTCGCTCGCTCTGACACATGCTCAATCTCTCTCACACATGCACGCTCGCTCTGACACAGGATCGCTCTCTCTGACACAGGCTCGCTATCTCTTACACAGGCTCGCTCTCTCTGACACTGGCTCGCTCTCTGTGACACATGCTCGCTCTCTCTGAAACAGGCTCGCTCTCTCTGACACAGGCTCGCTCTCTCTCACACATGCTGGCTCTCCCTCACACATGCTCGCTCTCTCTCACACATGCTCGCTCTCTCTGACACATGCTCGCTCTCTCTGACACATGCTCGCTCTCTCTGACACATGCTCGCTCTCTCTCACACATGCTCACTCTGACACATGTTTGCGCTCTCTCACACATGCTCTCTCTGACAGAGGCTTGCTCTCTCTCACACATGCTTGCTCTCTCTCACACATGCTTGCTCTCTCTGACACAGGCTCGCTCGGTCTGTCACATGCTCACTCTCTCTGACACATGCTTGCTCTCTCTGACACAGGCTCGCTCGATCTCACAAATGCTCGCGCTCTCTCACACATGCTCGATCTTTCTGACACAGGCTCGCTCTCCCTGACACTGGCTCGCTCTCTCTGACACAGGCTGGCTCTCTCTCACAGATGCTCGCTCTCACTCACACATGCTTGCTCTCTCTGACACAGGCTCACTCATTCTGCCACATGCTCGTTCTCTCTCACACATGCTCGCTCTCTCTGACACAGGCTCGCTCGCTCTGACACATGCTCGCTCTCTCTCACACATGCTTGCTCTCTCTGACACAGGCTCGCTCGCTCTCACACATGCTCGCTCTCTCTCACACATGCTCGCTCTTTCTGACACAGGCTCGCTCTCTCTGACACAGGCTCGCTCTCTCTGACACAGGCTCGCTCTCTCTGACACAGGCTCGCGCTCTCTGACACATGCTCACTCTCTGTGACACATGCTTGCTCTCCCTCACACATGGTCGCTCTCTCTGACACATGCTCGCTCTCTCTGACAAATGTTCAATCTCTCTGACACAGGCTCGCTCTCTCTGACAGGTGCTCATTCTCTCTGACACAGGCTCACACTCTCTCACACAGGCTTGCTCTCTCTGACACATGCACGCTCTCTATCACACATGCTCGCTCTCTCTGAAACAGGCTCGCTCTCTCTGACACTGGCTGTCTCTGTCTGACACAGGCTGGCTCTCTCTGACACAGGCTCGTTCACTCTGACACATGCTAGCTCTCTCTCACACATGCTCGCTCTCTCTGACACAGGCTCGCTCGCTCACACACATGCTCGCTCTCTCTCACACATGCTCGCTCCTTCTGACACAGGCTCGCTCTCTCTGACACAGGCTCGCTCGCTCTCACACATGCTCGCTCTCTCTCACACATGCTCGCTCCTTCTGACACAGGCTCGCTCTCTCTGACACAGGCTCACTCGCTCTCACACATGCTCGTTCTCTCTCACACATGCTCGTTCTCTCACACATGCTCGTTCTTTCTGACACAGGCTCGCTCTCTCTGACACATGCTCACTCTCTGTGACACATGCTTGCTCTCCCTCACACATGGTCGCTCTCTCTGACACATGCTCGCTCTCTCTGACAAATGTTCAATCTCTCTGACACAGGCTCGCTCTCTCTGACAGGTGCTCATTCTCTCTGACACAGGCTCACACTCTCTCACACAGGCTTGCTCTCTCTGACACATGCTTGCTCTCTATCACACATGCTCGCTCTCTCTGAAACAGGCTCGCTCTCTCTGACACAGGCTGGCTCTGTCTGACACAGGCTGGCTCTCTCTGACACAGGCTCGTTCACTCTGACACATGCTAGCTCTCTCTCACACATGCTCGCTCTCTCTGACACAGGCTCGCTCGCTCACACACATGCTCGCTCTCTCTCACACATGCTCGCTCCTTCTGACACAGGCTCGCTCTCTCTGACACAGGCTCGCTCGCTCTCACACATGCTCGCTCTCTCTCACACATGCTCGCTCCTTCTGACACAGGCTCGCTCTCTCTGACACAGGCTCACTCGCTCTCACACATGCTCGTTCTCTCTCACACATGCTCGTTCTCTCACACATGCTCGTTCTTTCTGACACAGGCTCGCTCTCTCTGACACAGGCTCGCTCTCTCTGACACAGGCTCGCTCGCTCTCACACATGCTCGCTCTCTCTCACACATGCTCGCTCCTTCTGACACAGGCTCGCTCTCTCTGACTCAGGCTCGCTCTCTCTCACACATGCTGGCTCTCCCTCACACATGCTCGCTCTCTCTCACACATGCTCGCTCTCTCTGACACATGCTCGCTCTCTCTGACACATGCTCGCTCTCTCTCACACATGCTCACTATGACACATGTTCGCGCTCTCTCACACATGCTCTCTCTGACAGAGGCTTGCTCTCTCTCACACATGCTCGCTCTCTCTCACACATGCTCGCTCTTTCTGACACAGGATCGATCTCTCTGACAGAGGCTCGCTATCTCTGACAAAGGCTCACTCTCTCTGACACATGCTCTCTTTCTCTGACACCGACTCGCTCTCCCTGACACAGGCTCGCACTCTCTGACACAGGCTCGCTCACTGTGACACATGCTCGCTCTCTATCACACATGCTCGGACTCTCTCACACATGCTCGGTCTCTCTCACAAATGCTTGGAATCTCTGACACAGTCTCGCTCTCTCTGACACATGCTCACTATCTCTGATACATGCTCACTCTCTCTGACAAATGCTCGCTCTCTGACACATGCTCGCTCTCTCTGACACATGCTCACTCTCTCTGACACAGGCTCGCTCTCTCTGACACAGGCTCACGCTCTCTGACAATGCTCGCTCTCTCTGACACAGGCTCACTCTCTCTCACACAGGCTCGCTCGCTCTCACACATGCTCACTCTCTCTCACACATGCTCGCTCTCTCTGACACAGGCTCGCTCGCTCTGACACATGCTCAATCTCTCTCACACATGCACGCTCGCTCTGACACAGGCTCGCTCTCTCTGACACAGGCTCGCTATCTCTTACACAGGCTCGCTCTCTCTGACACATGCCCGGTCTCTGTGACACATGCTCGCTTTCTCTCACACATGCCCGCTATCTCTGACACAGGCTCGCACTCGCTGACACATGCTCGCTCTCTCTGACACATGCTCGCTCTCTCTGAAACAGGCTCGCTCTCTCTGACACAGGCTCGCTCTCTCTGACACAGGCTCACTCTCTCTGACACAGGCTCACTCTCTCTGACACATGCTCGCTCTCTCTCACACAAGCTCGCTCTCTCTGACACAGGCTCGCTCTTTCTGACACATGCTCACTCTCTCTGACACATGCTCGCTCTCTCTCACACATGCTCACTCAGTCTCACACAGCCTCACCCTCTCTGACACAGACTTGTTCTCTCTGACACAGGCTCGCTCTCTCTGATACATGCACGCTCTCTCTGACACAGGCTCGGTCTCTCTGACACAGGCTCACTCTCTCTGACACATGCTCGCTTTCTCTAACACATTCTCGCTCTCTCTCACACAGGCTCGCTCTCTCTCACACATGCTCGCTCTCTCTGACACAGGCTCACACTCTTTCACACATGTTTGCTCTCTCTGACACAGGCTCACACTCTCTCACACATGCTCGCTCTCTCTGACACATGCTCGCTCTGACACATGCTCGCTCTCTCTGAGACAGGCTCGCTCTCTCTGACACAGGCTCACTCTCTCTGTCACAGGCTCACCCTCTCTGACACAGGCTCGCTCTCTCTCACACATGCTCTCTCTCTCTCACACATGCTCACTCTCTCTGACACATGGTCGCTCTCTCTGACACATGCTCCCTCTCTCTCACATATGCCCGCTCTCTCTGACACATGCTCGCTCTCACTGAGACATGCTCCCTCTCTCTGACACATGCTCGCACTTTCTCACACATGCTCGCTTTCGTTGACACAGGCTCGCTCTCTCTGACACTGGCTCGCTCTCTGTGACACATGCTCACTCTCTCTGAAACAGGCTCGCTCTCTCTGACACAGGCTCGCTCTCTCTCACACATGCTGGCTCTCCCTCACACATGCTCGCTCTCTCTGACACATGCTCGCTCTCTCTGACACATGCTTGCTCTCTCTGACAAAGGCTCGCTCGATCTCACACATGCTCGCTCTCTCTCACACATGCTCGATCTTTCTGACACAGGCTCGCTCTCCCTGACAGAGGCTCGCTCTCTCTGACACAAGCTGGCTCTCTCTCACAGATGCTCGCTCTCACTCACACATGCTTGCTCTCTCTGACACAGGCTCACTCATTCTGACACATGCTCGTTCACTCTCACACATGCTCGCTCTCTCTGACACAGGCTCGCTCGCTCTGACACATGCTCGCTCTCTCTCACACATGCTTGCTCTCTCTGACACAGGCTCGCTCGCTCTCACACATGCTCGCTCTCTCTCACACATGCTCGCTCTTTCTGACACAGGCTCGCGCTCTCTGACACATGCTCACTCTCTGTGACACATGCTCGCTCTCCCTCACACATGGTCGCTCTCTCTGACACATGCTCGCACTCTCTGACACATGCTCACTCTCACTGACACAGGCTCACTCTCTCTGATACATGCTCGCTCTCTCTGACAAATGTTCAATCTCTCTGACACAGGCTCGCTCTCTCTGACAGGTGCTCATTCTCTCTGACACAGGCTCACACTCTCTCACACAGGCTTGCTCTCTCTGACACATGCTCGCTCTCTATCACACATGCTCGCTCTCTCTGAAACAGGCTCGCTCTCTCTGACACAGGCTGGCTCTCTCTGACACAGGCTGGCTCTCTCTGACACAGGCTGGCTCTCTCTGACACAGGCTCGCTCACTCTGACACATGCTAGCTCTCTCTCACAGATGCTCGCTCTCTCTGACACAGGCTCGCTCGCTCACACACATGCTCGCTCTCTGTCACACATGCTCGCTCTATCTCACACATGCTCGCTCCTTCTGACACAGGCTCGCTCTCTCTGACACAGGCTCGCTCGCTCTCACACATGCTCGTTCTCTCTCACACATGCTCGTTCTCTCTCACACATGCTCGTTCTTTCTAACACAGGCTCGCTCTCTCTGACACAGGCTCGCTCTCTCCGACACAGGCTCGCTCGCTCTCACACATGCTCGCTCTCTCTCACACATGCTCGCTCCTTCTGTCACAGGCTCGCTCTCTCTGACACAGGCTCGCTCTCGCTCACACATGCTGGCTCTCCCTCACACATGCTCGCCCTCTCTCACACATGCTCGCTCTCTCTGACACATGCTCGCTCTCTCTGACACATGCTCGCTCTCTCTCACACATGCTCACTATGACACATGTTCGCGCTCTCTCACACATGCTCTCTCTGACAGAGGCTTGCTCTCTCTCACACATGCTCGCTCTCTCTCACACATGCTTGCTCTCTCTGACACAGGCTCGCTCGGTCTGTCACATGCTCACTCTCTCTGACACATGCTTGCTCTCTCTGACACAGGCTCGCTCGATCTCACACATGCTCGCTCTCTCTCACACATGCTCGATCTTTCTGACACAGGCTCGCTCTCCCTGACACAGGCTCGCTCTCTCTGACACAGGCTGGCTCTCTCTCACACATGCTCGCTCTCACTCACACATGCACACTCTCTCTGACACATGTTCGCGCCCTCTCACACATGCTTGCTCTCTCTGACACAGGCTCACTCATTCTGACGCATGCTCGTTCTCTCTCACACATGCTCGCTCTCTCTGACACAGGCTCGCTCTCTCTGACACATGCTCGCTCTCACTCACACATGCTTGCTCTCTCTGACACAGGCTCGCTCGCTCTCACACATGCTCGCTCTCTCTCACACATGCTCGCTCGTTCTGACACAGGCTCGCTCTCTCTGACACAGGCTCGCTCTCTTTGACACAGGCTCGCTCTCTCTGACACATGCTCACTCTCTGTGACACATGCTCGCTCTCCCTCACACATGCTCACTCTCTCTCACACATGCTCGCTCGTTCTGACACAGGCTCGCTCTCTCTGACACAGGCTCGCTCTCTTTGGCACAGGCTCGCTCTCTCTGACACATGCTCACTCTCTGTGACACATGCTCGCTCTCCCTCACACATGCTCGCTCTCTCTCACACATGCTCGCTCTTTCTGACACAGGATCGATCTCTCTGACAGAGGCTCGCTATCTCTGACAAAGGCTCACTCTCTGTGACACATGCTCACTTTCTCTGACACCGACTCGCTCTCTCTGACACAGGCTCGCACTCTCTGACACAGGCTCGCTCACTGTGACACATGCTCGCTCTCTCTCACACATGCTCGGTCTCTCTCACACATGCTCGGTCTCTCTCACAAATGCTTGGAATCTCTGACACAGTCTCGCTCTCTCTGACACATGCTCACTATCTGTGATACATGCTCACTCTCTCTGACAAATGCTCGCTATCTGACACATGCTCGCTCTCTCTGACACATGCTCGCTCTCTCTGACACAGGCTCGCTCTCTCTGACACAGGCTCACGCTCTCTGACACATGCTCGCTCTCTCTGACACAGGCTCACTCTCTCTGACACAGGCTCGCTCGCTCTCACACATGCTCGCTCTCTCTCACACATGCTCGCTCTTGCTGACACAGGATCGATCTCTCTGACAGAGGCTCGCTCACTCTAACAAACGCTCGGTCTCTCTCACACATGCTCG
Source organism: Carcharodon carcharias (assembly GCF_017639515.1). Lineage (NCBI taxonomy): Eukaryota > Metazoa > Chordata > Chondrichthyes > Lamniformes > Lamnidae > Carcharodon > Carcharodon carcharias. The sequence continues at coordinate 14,625,167 of NC_054480.1, forward strand.
CTCTTTCTGACAGAGGCTAGCTCTCTCAGACACAGGCACGCTCGCTCTGACACAGGCTGGCTCTCTCTCACACATGCTCGCTCTCTCTCACACATGCTCACTCTCTCTGACACATGTTCGTGCTCTCTCATACATGCTTGCTCTCTCTGACACAGGCTCGCTCACTCTGACACATGCTCGCTCTCTCTCACACATGCTCACTCTCTCTGACACATGTTCATGCTCTCTCATACATGCTTGCTCTCTCTGACACAGGCTCGCTCTCTCTGACACAGGCTCGCTCGCTCTGACACATGCTCAATCTCTCTCACACATGCACGCTCGCTCTGACACAGGATCGCTCTCTCTGACACAGGCTCGCTATCTCTTACACAGGCTCGCTTTCTCTGACACATGCCCGGTCTCTGTGACACATGCTCGCTTTCTCTCACACATGCCCCCTATCTCTGACACAGGCTCGCACTCTCTGACACATGCTCCCTCTCTCTGACACATGCTCGCTCTCTCTGAAACAGGCTCGCTCTCTCTGACACAGGCTCGCTCTCTCTGACACAGGCTCACTCTCTCTGACACAGGTTCACACTCTCTGACACAGGCTCACTCTCTCTGACACATGCTCGCTCTCTCTGACACATGCTCGCTCTATCTGACACAGGCTCGCTCTTTCTGACACATGCTCACTCTGACACATGCTCGCTCTCTCACACATGCTCACTCAGTCTCACACAGCCTCACTCTCTCTGACACAGACTTGTTCTCTCTGACACAGGCTCGCTCTCTCCGATACATGCTCGCTCTCTCTGACACAGGCTCGGTCTCCCTGACACAGGCTCACTCTCTCTGACACATGCTCGCTTTCTCTGACACATTCTCGCTCTCTCTCACACAGGCTCGCTCTCCCTGACACGTGCTCGCTCTCTCTGACACAGGCTCGCTCGCTCTCACACATGCTCGCTCTCTCTCACACATGCTTGCTCTCTCTGACACAGGCTCGCTCGCTCTCACACATGCTCGCTCTCTCTCAAACATGCTCGCTCTTTCTGACACAGGCTCGCTCTCTCTGACACAGGTTCGCTCTCTCTGACACAGGCTCGCGCTCTCTGACACATGCTCACTCTCTGTGACACATGCTTGCTCTCCCTCACACATGGTCGCTCTCTCTGACACATGCTCGCTCTCTCTGACAAATGTTCAATCTCTCTGACACAGGCTCGCTCTCTCTGACAGGTGCTCATTCTCTCTGACACAGGCTCACACTTTCTCACACAGGCTTGCTCTCTCTGACACATGCTCGCTCTCTATCACACATGCTCGCTCTCTCTGAAACAGGCTCGCTCTCTCTGACACAGGCTGGCTCTCTCTGACACAGGCTGGCTCTCTCTAACACAGGCTCGCTCACTCTGACACATGCTAGCTCTCTCTCACACATGCTCGCTCTCTCTGACACAGGCTCGCTCGCTCACACACATGCTCGCTCTCTCTCACACATGCTCGTTCCTCCTGACACAGGCTCGCTCTCTCTGACACAGGCTCGCTCGCTCTCACACATGCTCGCTCTCTCTCACACATGCTTGCTCCTTCTGACACAGGCTCGCTCTCTCTGACACAGGCTCACTCGCTCTCACACATGCTCGTTCTCTCTCACACATGCTCGTTCTCTCACACATGCTCGTTCTTTCTGACACAGGCTCGCTCTCTCTGACACAGGCTCGCTCTCTCTGACACAGGCTCGCTCGCTCTCACACATGCTCGCTCTCTCTCACACATGCTCGCTCCTTCTGACACAGGCTCGCTCTCTCTGACTCAGGCTCGCTCTCTCTCACACATGCTGGCTCTCCCTCACACATGCTCGCTCTCTCTCACACATGCTCGCTCTCTCTGACACATGCTCGCTCTCTCTGACACATGCTCGCTCTCTCTCACACATGCTCACTATGACACATGTTCGCGCTCTCTCACACATGCTCTCTCTGACAGAGGCTTGCTCTCTCTCACACATGCTCGCTCTCTCTCACACATGCTCGCTCTTTCTGACACAGGATCGATCTCTCTGACAGAGGCTCGCTATCTCTGACAAAGGCTCACTCTCTGTGACACATGCTCTCTTTCTCTGACACCGACTCGCTCTCTCTGACACAGGCTCGCACTCTCTGACACAGGCTCGCTCACTGTGACACATGCTCGCTCTCTATCACACATGCTCGGTCTCTCTCACACATGCTCGGTCTCTCTCACAAATGCTTGGAATCTCTTACACAGTCTCGCTCTCTCTGACACATGCTCACTATCTGTGATACATGCTCACTCTCTCTGACAAATGCTCGCTCTCTGACACATGCTCGCTCTCTCTGACACATGCTCGCTCTCTCTCACACAGGCTCGCTCTCTCTGACACAGGCTCACGCTCTCTGACAATGCTCGCTCTCTCTGACACAGGCTCACTCTCTCTCACACAGGCTCGCTCGCTCTCACACATGCTCACTCTCTCTCACACATGCTCGCTCTTTCTGACACAGGATCGATCTCTCTGACAGAGGCTCGCTCACTCTCACACACGCTCGGTCTCTCTCACACATGCTCGCTCTTTCTGACACAGCCTAGCTCTCTCAGACACAGGCTCGCTCGCTCTGACACAGGCTGGCTCTCTCTCACACATGCTCGCTCTCTCTCACACATGCTCACTCTCTCTGACACATGTTCGTGCTCTCTCATACATGCTTGCTCTCTCTGACACAGGCTCGCTCACTCTGACACATGCTCGCTCTCTCTCACACATGCTCGCTCTCTCTGACACAGGCTCGCTTGCTCTGACACATGCTCAATCTCTCTCACACATGCACGCTCGCTCTGACACAGGATCGCTCTCTCTGACACAGGATCGATCTCTCTGACAGAGGCTCGCTCACTCTCACACACGCTCGGTTTCTCTCACACATGCTCACTCTTTCTGACACAGGCTAGCTCTCTCAGACACAGGCTCGCTCGCTCTGACACAGGCTGGCTCTCTCTCACACATGCTCGCTCTCTCTCACACATGCTCACTCTCTCTGACACATGTTCGTGCTCTCTCATACATGCTTGCTCTCTCTGACACAGGCTCGCTCACTCTGACACATGCTCGCTCTCTCTCACACATGCTCGCTCTCTCTGACACAGGCTCGCTTGCTCTGACACATGCTCAATCTCTCTCACACATGCACGCTCGCTCTGACACAGAATCGCTCTCTCTGACACAGGCTCGCTATCTCTTACACAGGCTCGCTCTCTCTGACACATGCCCGGTCTCTGTGACACATGCTCGCTTTCTCTCACACATGCCCGCTATCTCTGACACAGGCTCGCACTCTCTGACACATGCTCGCTCTCTCTGACACATGCTCACTCTCTCTGAAACAGGCTCGCTCTCTCTGACACAGGCTCGCTCTCTCTGACACAGCCTCACTCTCTCTGACACAGACTTGTTCTCTCTGACACAGGCTCGCTCTCTCTGATACATGCTCGCTCTCTCTGACACAGGCTCGGTCTCTCTGACACAGGCTCACTCTCTCTGACACATGCTCGCTTTCTCTGACACATTCTCGCTCTCTCTCACACAGGCTCGCTCTCCCTGACACGTGCTCGCTCTCTCTGACACATGCTCGCTCTCTCTGACACATGCCCGCTCTCTCTGACACAGGCTCGCCCTCTCTGACACAGGCTCGCTCTCTCTGACACATGCTCGCTCTCTCTGACACAGGCTCACTCTCTCTGACACAGGCTCGCTCTCTCTGACACATGCTCGCTCTCTCTGACACAGGCTCACACTCTTTCACACATGTTTGCTCTCTCTGACACAGGCTCACTCTCTCTGTCACAGGCTCACAATCTCTGACACAGGCTCGCTGTCTCTGACACATGCTCGCTCTCTCTTACAAATGCTCACTCTATCTGACACAGACTCGCTCTCTCTGACACATGCTCACTCTCTCTGACACTTGCTCGCTCTCTATCACACATGCTCACTCACTCTCACACAGCCTCACCCTCTCTAACACAGGCTCGCTCTCTCTCACACATGCTCTCTCTCTCTCACACATGCTCACTCTCTCTGACACAAGGTCGCTCTCTCTGACGCATGCTCCCTCTCTCTCACATATGCCCGCTCTCTCTGACAGATGCTCGCTCTCACTGAGACATGCTCCCTCTCTCTGACACATGCTCGCACTTTCTCACACATGCTCGCTTTCGTTGACACAGGCTCGCTCTCTCTGACACTGGCGCGCTCTCTGTGACACATGCTCGCTCTCTCTGAAACAGGCTCGCTCTCTCTGACACAGGCTCGCTCTCTCTCACACATGCTGGCTCTCCCTCACACATGCACGCTCTCTCTCACACATGCTCGCTCTCTCTGACACATGCTCGCTCTCTCTGACACATGTGCGCTCTCTCTGACACATGCTCGCTCTCTCTCACACATGCTCACTGTGACACATGTTCGCTCTCTCTCACACATGCTCTCTCTGACAGAGGCTTGCTCTCTCTCACACATGCTTGCTCTCTCCGACACAGGCTCGCTCGGTCTGTCACATGCTCACTCTCTCTGACACATGCTTGCTCTCTCTGACACAGGCTCGCTCGATCTCACACATGCTCGCGCTCTCTCACACATGCTCGATCTTTCTGACACAGGCTCGCTCTCCCTGACACAGGCTCGCTCTCTCTGACACAGGCTGGCTCTCTCTCACACATGCTCGCTCTCACTCACACATGCTTGCTCTCTCTGACACAGGCTCACTCATTCTGACACATGCTCGTTCTCTCTCACACATGCTCGCTCTCTCTGACACAGGCTTGCTCGCTCTGACACATGCTCGCTCTCTCTCACACATGCTTGCTCTCTCTGACACAGGCTCGCTCGCTCTCACACATGCTCGCTCTCTCTCACACATGCTCGCTCTTTCTGACACAGGCTCGCTCTCTCTGACACAGGCTCGCGCTCTCTGACACATGCTCACTCTCTGTGACACATGCTTGCTCTCCCTCACACATGGTCGCTCTCTCTGACACATGCTCGCTCTCTCTGACAAATGTTCAATCTCTCTGACACAGGCTCGCTCTCTCTGACACAGGCTGGCTCTCTCTCACACATGCTCGCTCTCACTCACACATGCTTGCTCTCTCTGACACAGGCTCACTCATTCTGACACATGCTCGTTCTCTCTCACACATGCTCGCTCTCTCTGACACAGGCTTGCTCGCTCTGACACATGCTCGCTCTCTCTCACACATGCTTGCTCTCTCTGACACAGGCTCGCTCGCTCTCACACATGCTCGCTCTCTCTCACACATGCTCGCTCTTTCTGACACAGGCTCGCTCTCTCTGACACAGGCTCGCGCTCTCTGACACATGCTCACTATGACACATGTTCGCGCTCTCTCACACATGCTCTCTCTGACAGAGGCTTGCTCTCTCTCACACATGCTCGCTCTCTCTCACACATGCTTGCTCTCTCTCACACAGGCTCGCTCGGTCTGTCACATGCTCACTCTGTCTGACACATGCTTGCTCTCTCTGACACAGGCTCGCTCGATCTCACACATGCTCGCTCTCTCTCACACATGCTCGATCTTTCTGACACAGGCTCGCTCTCCCTGACACAGGCTCGCTCTCTATGACACAGGCTGGCTCTCTCTCACACATGCTCACTCTCACTCACACATGCACACTCTCTCTGACACATGTTCGCGCCCTCTCACACATGCTTGATCTCTCTGACACAGGCTCACTCATTCTGACGCATGCTCGTTCTCTCTCACACATGCTCGCTCTCTCTGACACAGGCTCGCTCGCTCTGACACATGCTCGCTCTCTCTCACACATGCTTGCTCTCTCTGACACAGGCTCGCTCGCTCTCACACATGCTCGCTCTCTCTCACACAGGCTCGCTCTTTCTGACACAGGCTCGCTCTCTCTGACACATGCTCACTCTCTGTGACACATGCTCGCTCTCCCTCACACATGGTCGCTCTCTCTGACACATGCTCGCACTCTCTGACACATGCTCACTCTCACTGACACAGGCTCTCTCTCTCTGATACATGCTCGCTCTCTCTGACACATGTTCACTCTCTCTGACACAGGCTCGCTCTCTCTGATAGATGCTCATTCTCTCTGACACAGGCTCACACTCTCTCACACAGGCTTGCTCTCTCTGACACATGCTCGCTCTCTCTGAAACAGGCTGGCTCTCTCTGACACATGCTCGCTCACTCTGACACAGGCTCGCTCGCTCTCACACGTGCTCGCTCTCTCTCACACATGCTCGCTCCTTCTGACACAGGCTCGCTCTCTCTGACACATGCTCGCTCGCTCCCACACATGCTCGCTCTCTCTCACACATGCTCGCTCCTTCTGACACAGGCTCGCTCTCTCTGACACAGGCTCGCTCGCTCTCACACATGCTCGTTCTCTCTCACACATGCTCGTTCTTTCTGACACAGGCTCGCTCTCTCTGACACAGGCTCGCTCTCTCTGACACAGGCTCGCTCGCTCTCACACATGCTCGCTCTCTCTCAAACATGCACGCTCCTTCTGACACAGGCTCTCTCTCTCTGACACATGCTCGCTCTCTCTGACACAGGCTCGCACACTCTGACACAGGCTCGCTCTCTCTGACACAGGCTTGCTCGCTCTGACACATGCTTGCTCTCTCTCACACAAGCTTGCTCTCTCTGACACAGGCTCGCTCGCTCTCACACATGCTCGCTCTCTCTCACACATGCTCGCTCTTTCTGACACAGGCTCGCTCTCTCTGACACAGGCTCGCGCTCTCTGACACATGCTCACTATGACACATGTTCGCACTCTCTCACACATGCTCTCTCTGACAGAGGCTTGCTCTCTCTCACACATGCTCGCTCTCTCTCACACATGCTTGCTCTCTCTGACACAGGCTCGCTCGGTCTGTCACATGCTCACTCGCTCTGACACATGCTCGCTCTCTCTGACACAGGCTTGCTCGCTCTCACACATGCTCGCTCTCTCTCAAACATGCACGCTCCTTCTGACACAGGCTCGCTCTTTCTGACACAGGCTCGCTCGCTCTCACACATGCTCGCTCTCTCTCACACATGCTCGCTCCTTCTGACACAGGCTCGCTCTCTCTGACACAGGCTCGCTCTCTCTGACACACGTTCGCTCGCTCTCACACATGCTCGCTCTCTCTCACACATGCTGCACTTTCTGACACAGGCTCGCTCTCTCTGACACAGGCTCGCTCTCTCTGACACAAGCTGGCTCTCTCTCACACATGCTCCCTCTCTCTCACACATGCTCTCTCTCTCTGACACATGCTCGCTCTCTCTGACACAGGCTCGCACACTCTGACACAGGCTCGCTCTCACTGACACAGGCTCACTCTCTCTGACACATGCTCGCTCTCTCTGACACATGCTTGCTCTCTCTGGAACAGGCTCGCTCTCTCTGACACAGGCTCACACTCTCTCACACATCCTCGCTCTCACTGACATAGGCTCACACTCTCTCACACATGCTTGCTCTCTCTGAAACAGGCTCACACTCTCCCACACATGATCACTCTCTCTGACACATGCTCGCTCTCTCTGACACATGCTCGCTGTCTCTGACACATGCTCGCTCTCTCTGACACATGCTCGCTCTCTCTGACACAATCTCACACTCTCTGACACAGGCTCACTCTCTCTCACACAGGCTCACTCTCTCTGAAAAATGTTCGCTCTCTCTGACACAGGCTCACTCTCTCTGACAGATGCTCGCTCTCTCTGACACAGGCTCTCTCTCTCTCACACAGGCTCGCTCTCTCTGACACATGCTCGGTCTCTCTCACACATGCTCGCTCTCTCTGAAACAGGCTCGCTCTCTCTGACACAGGCTCGCTCTCTCTCAGACATGCTCACTCTGACACATGTTCGCGCTCTCTCACACATGCTCTCTCTGACAGAGGCTTGCTCTCTCTCACACATGCTTGCTCTCTCTCACACATGCTTGCTCTCTCTGACACAGGCTCGCTCAGTCTGTCACATGCTCACTCTCTCTGACACATGCTTGCTCTCTCTGACACAGGCTCGCTCGATCTCACACATGCTCGTTCTCTCTCACACATGCTCGCTCTCTCTGACACAGGCTTGCTCGCTCTGACACATGCTTGCTCTCTCTCACACAAGCTTGCTCTCTCTGACACAGGCTCGCTCGCTCTCACACATGCTCGCTCTCTCTCACACATGCTCGCTCTTTCTGACACAGGCTCGCTCTCTCTGACACAGGCTCGCGCTCTCTGACACATGCTCACTATGACACATGTTCGCACTCTCTCACACATGCTCTCTCTGACAGAGGCTTGCTCTCTCTCACACATGCTCGCTCTCTCTCACACATGCTTGCTCTCTCTGACACAGGCTCGCTCGGTCTGTCACATGCTCACTCGCTCTGACACATGCTTGCTCTCTCTGACACAGGCTCGCTCGATCTCACACATGCTCGCTCTCTCTCACACATGCTCGATCTTTCTGACACAGGCTCGCTCTCCCTGACACAGGCTCGCTCTCTCTGACACAGGCTGGCTCTCTCTCACACATGCTCACTCTCACTCACACATGCACACTCTCTCTGACACATGTTCGCGCCCTCTCACACATGCTTGATCTCTCTGACTCAGGCTCACTCATTCTGACGCATGCTCGTTCTCTCACACATGCTCGCTCTCTCTGACACAGGCTCGCTCGCTCTGACACATGCTCGCTCTCTCTCACACATGCTTGCTCTCTCTGACACAGGCTCGCTCGCTCTCACACATGCTCGCTCTCTCTCACACAGGCTCGCTCTTTCTGACACAGGCTCGCTCTCTCTGACACATGCTCACTCTCTGTGACACATGCTCGCTCTCCCTCACACATGGTCGCTCTCTCTGACACATGCTCGCACTCTCTGACACATGCTCACTCTCACTGACACAGGCTCTCTCTCTCTGATACATGCTCGCTCTCTCTGACACATGTTCACTCTCTCTGACACAGGCTCGCTCTCTCTGATAGATGCTCATTCTCTCTGACACAGGGTCACACTCTCTCACACAGGCTTGCTCTCTCTGACACATGCTCGCTCTCTCTGAAACAGGCTGGCTCTCTCTGACACATGCTCGCTCACTCTGACACAGGCTCGCTCGCTCTCACACGTGCTCGCTCTCTCTCACACATGCTCGCTCCTTCTGACACAGGCTCGCTCTCTCTGACACAGGCTCGCTCGCTCCCACACATGCTCGCTCTCTCTCACACATGCTCGCTCCTTCTGACACAGGCTCGCTCTCTCTGACACAGGCTCGCTCGCTCTCACACATGCTCGTTCTCTCTCACACATGCTCGTTCTTTCTGACACAGGCTCGCTCTCTCTGACACAGGCTCGCTCTCTCTGACACAGGCTCGCTCGCTCTCACACATGCTCCCTCTCTCTCACACATGCTCTCTCTCTCTGACACATGCTCGCTCTCTCTGACACAGGCTCGCACACTCTGACACAGGCTCGCTCTCACTGACACAGGCTCACTCTCTCTGACACATGCTCGCTCTCTCTGACACATGCTTGCTCTCTCTGGAACAGGCTCGCTCTCTCTGACACAGGCTCACACTCTCTCACACATCCTCGCTCTCACTGACATAGACTCACACTCTCTCACACATGCTTGCTCTCTCTGAAACAGGCTCACACTCTCCCACACATGATCACTCTCTCTGACACATGCTCGCTCTCTCTGACACATGCTCGCTGTCTCTGACACATGCTCGCTCTCTCTGACACATGCTCGCTCTCTCTGACACAATCTCACACTCTCTGACACAGGCTCACTCTGTCTCACACAGGCTCACTCTCTCTGAAAAATGTTCGCTCTCTCTGACACAGGCTCACCCTCTCTGACAGATGCTCGCTCTCTCTGACACAGGCTCTCTCTCTCTCACACAGGCTCGCTCTCTCTGACACATGCTCGGTCTCTCTCACACATGCTCGCTCTCTCTGAAACAGGCTCGCTCTCTCTGACACAGGCTCGCTCTCTCTCAGACATGCTCACTCTGACACATGTTCGCGCTCTCTCACACATGCTTGCTCTCTCTGAAACAGGCTCACACTCTCCCACACATGATCACTCTCTCTGACACATGCTCGCTCTCTCTGACACATGCTCGCTGTCTCTGACACATGCTCGCTCTCTCTGACACATGCTCGCTCTCTCTGACACAATCTCACACTCTCTGACACAGGCTCACTCTCTCTCACACAGGCTCACTCTCTCTGAAAAATGTTCGCTCTCTCTGACACAGGCTCACTCTCTCTGACAGATGCTCGCTCTCTCTGACACAGGCTCTCTCTCTCTCACACAGGCTCGCTCTCTCTGACACATGCTCGGTCTCTCTCACACATGCTCGCTCTCTCTGAAACAGGCTCGCTCTCTCTGACACAGGCTCGCTCTCTCTCAGACATGCTCACTCTGACACATGTTCGCGCTCTCTCACACATGCTCTCTCTGACAGAGGCTTGCTCTCTCTCACACATGCTTGCTCTCTCTCACACATGCTTGCTCTCTCTGACACAGGCTCGCTCAGTCTGTCACATGCTCACTCTCTCTGACACATGCTTGCTCTCTCTGACACAGGCTCGCTCGATCTCACACATGCTCGTTCTCTCTCACACATGCTCGCTCTCTCTGACACAGGCTTGCTCGCTCTGACACATGCTTGCTCTCTCTCACACAAGCTTGCTCTCTCTGACACAGGCTCGCTCGATCTCACACATGCTCGCTCTCTCTCACACATGCTCGCTCTTTCTGACACAGGCTCGCTCTCTCTGACACAGGCTCGCGCTCTCTGACACATGCTCACTATGACACATGTTCGCACTCTCTCACACATGCTCTCTCTGACAGAGGCTTGCTCTCTCTCACACATGCTCGCTCTCTCTCACACATGCTTGCTCTCTCTGACACAGGCTCGCTCGGTCTGTCACATGCTCACTCGCTCTGACACATGCTCGCTCTCTCTGACACAGGCTTGCTCGCTCTCACACATGCTCGCTCTCTCTCAAACATGCACGCTCCTTCTGACACAGGCTCGCTCTTTCTGACACAGGCTCGCTCGCTCTCACACATGCTCGCTCTCTCTCACACATGCTCGCTCCTTCTGACACAGGCTCGCTCTCTCTGACACAGGCTCGCTCTCTCTGACACACGTTCGCTCGCTCTCACACATGCTCGCTCTCTCTCACACATGCTGCACTTTCTGACACAGGCTCGCTCTCTCTGACACAGGCTCGCTCTCTCTGACACAAGCTGGCTCTCTCTCACACATGCTCCCTCTCTCTCACACATGCTCTCTCTCTCTGACACATGCTCGCTCTCTCTGACACAGGCTCGCACACTCTGACACAGGCTCGCTCTCACTGACACAGGCTCACTCTCTCTGACACATGCTCGCTCTCTCTGACACATGCTTGCTCTCTCTGGAACAGGCTCGCTCTCTCTGACACAGGCTCACACTCTCTCACACATCCTCGCTCTCACTGACATAGGCTCACACTCTCTCACACATGCTTGCTCTCTCTGAAACAGGCTCACACTCTCCCACACATGATCACTCTCTCTGACACATGCTCGCTCTCTCTGACACATGCTCGCTGTCTCTGACACATGCTCGCTCTCTCTGACACATGCTCGCTCTCTCTGACACAATCTCACACTCTCTGACACAGGCTCACTCTCTCTCACACAGGCTCACTCTCTCTGAAAAATGTTCGCTCTCTCTGACACAGGCTCACTCTCTCTGACAGATGCTCGCTCTCTCTGACACAGGCTCTCTCTCTCTCACACAGGCTCGCTCTCTCTGACACATGCTCGGTCTCTCTCACACATGCTCGCTCTCTCTGAAACAGGCTCGCTCTCTCTGACACAGGCTCGCTCTCTCTCAGACATGCTCACTCTGACACATGTTCGCGCTCTCTCACACATGCTCTCTCTGACAGAGGCTTGCTCTCTCTCACACATGCTTGCTCTCTCTCACACATGCTTGCTCTCTCTGACACAGGCTCGCTCAGTCTGTCACATGCTCACTCTCTCTGACACATGCTTGCTCTCTCTGACACAGGCTCGCTCGATCTCACACATGCTCGTTCTCTCTCACACATGCTCGCTCTCTCTGACACAGGCTTGCTCGCTCTGACACATGCTTGCTCTCTCTCACACAAGCTTGCTCTCTCTGACACAGGCTCGCTCGCTCTCACACATGCTCGCTCTCTCTCACACATGCTCGCTCTTTCTGACACAGGCTCGCTCTCTCTGACACAGGCTCGCGCTCTCTGACACATGCTCACTATGACACATGTTCGCACTCTCTCACACATGCTCTCTCTGACAGAGGCTTGCTCTCTCTCACACATGCTCGCTCTCTCTCACACATGCTTGCTCTCTCTGACACAGGCTCGCTCGGTCTGTCACATGCTCACTCGCTCTGACACATGCTTGCTCTCTCTGACACAGGCTCGCTCGATCTCACACATGCTCGCTCTCTCTCACACATGCTCGATCTTTCTGACACAGGCTCGCTCTCCCTGACACAGGCTCGCTCTCTCTGACACAGGCTGGCTCTCTCTCACACATGCTCACTCTCACTCACACATGCACACTCTCTCTGACACATGTTCGCGCCCTCTCACACATGCTTGATCTCTCTGACTCAGGCTCACTCATTCTGACGCATGCTCGTTCTCTCACACATGCTCGCTCTCTCTGACACAGGCTCGCTCGCTCTGACACATGCTCGCTCTCTCTCACACATGCTTGCTCTCTCTGACACAGGCTCGCTCGCTCTCACACATGCTCGCTCTCTCTCACACAGGCTCGCTCTTTCTGACACAGGCTCGCTCTCTCTGACACATGCTCACTCTCTGTGACACATGCTCGCTCTCCCTCACACATGGTCGCTCTCTCTGACACATGCTCGCACTCTCTGACACATGCTCACTCTCACTGACACAGGCTCTCTCTCTCTGATACATGCTCGCTCTCTCTGACACATGTTCACTCTCTCTGACACAGGCTCGCTCTCTCTGATAGATGCTCATTCTCTCTGACACAGGGTCACACTCTCTCACACAGGCTTGCTCTCTCTGACACATGCTCGCTCTCTCTGAAACAGGCTGGCTCTCTCTGACACATGCTCGCTCACTCTGACACAGGCTCGCTCGCTCTCACACGTGCTCGCTCTCTCTCACACATGCTCGCTCCTTCTGACACAGGCTCGCTCTCTCTGACACAGGCTCGCTCGCTCCCACACATGCTCGCTCTCTCTCACACATGCTCGCTCCTTCTGACACAGGCTCGCTCTCTCTGACACAGGCTCGCTCGCTCTCACACATGCTCGTTCTCTCTCACACATGCTCGTTCTTTCTGACACAGGCTCGCTCTCTCTGACACAGGCTCGCTCTCTCTGACACAGGCTCGCTCGCTCTCACACATGCTCCCTCTCTCTCACACATGCTCTCTCTCTCTGACACATGCTCGCTCTCTCTGACACAGGCTCGCACACTCTGACACAGGCTCGCTCTCACTGACACAGGCTCACTCTCTCTGACACATGCTCGCTCTCTCTGACACATGCTTGCTCTCTCTGGAACAGGCTCGCTCTCTCTGACACAGGCTCACACTCTCTCACACATCCTCGCTCTCACTGACATAGACTCACACTCTCTCACACATGCTTGCTCTCTCTGAAACAGGCTCACACTCTCCCACACATGATCACTCTCTCTGACACATGCTCGCTCTCTCTGACACATGCTCGCTGTCTCTGACACATGCTCGCTCTCTCTGACACATGCTCGCTCTCTCTGACACAATCTCACACTCTCTGACACAGGCTCACTCTGTCTCACACAGGCTCACTCTCTCTGAAAAATGTTCGCTCTCTCTGACACAGGCTCACCCTCTCTGACAGATGCTCGCTCTCTCTGACACAGGCTCTCTCTCTCTCACACAGGCTCGCTCTCTCTGACACATGCTCGGTCTCTCTCACACATGCTCGCTCTCTCTGAAACAGGCTCGCTCTCTCTGACACAGGCTCGCTCTCTCTCAGACATGCTCACTCTGACACATGTTCGCGCTCTCTCACACATGCTCTCTCTGATAGAGGCTTGCTCTCTCTCACACATGCTTGCTCTCTCTCACACATGCTTGCTCTCTCTGACACAGGCTCGCTCGGTCTGTCACATGCTCACTCTCTCTGACACATGCTTGCTCTCTCTGACACAGGCTCGCTCGATCTCACACATGCTCGCGCTCTCTCACACATGCTCGATCTTTCTGACACAGGCTCGCTCTCCCTGACACAGGCTCGCTCTCTCTGACACAGGCTGGCTCTCTCTCACACATGCTCGCTCTCACTCACACATGCTTGATCTCTCTGACACAGGCTCACTCATTCTGACACATGCTCGTTCTCTCTCACACATGCTCGCTCTCTCTGACACAGGCTCGCTCGCTCTGACAGTTGCTCGCTCTCTCTCACACATGCTTGCTCTCTCTGACACAGGCTCGCTCGCTCTCACACATGCTCGCTCTCTCTCACACATGCTCGCTCTTTCTGACACTGGCTCACTCTCTCTGACACAGGCTCGCTCTCTCTGACACAGGCTCGCGCTCTCTGACACATGCTCGCTCTCTGTGACACATGCTTGCTCTCCCTCACACATGGTCGCTCTCTCTGACACATGCTCGCTCTCTCTGACAAATGTTCAATCTCTCTGGCACAGGCTCGCTCTCTCTGACAGGTGCTCATTCTCTCTGACACAGGCTCACACTCTCTCACACAGGCTTGCTCTCTCTGACACATGCTCGCTCTCTATCACACATGCTCGCTCTCTCTGAAACAGGTTCGCTCTCTCTGACACAGGCTGGCTCTCTCTGACACAGGCTGGCTCTCTCTGACACAGGCTCGCTCACTCTGACACATGCTAGCTCTCTCTCACACATGCTCGCTCTCTCTGACACAGGCTCGCTCGTTCACACACATGCTCGCTTTCCCTCACACATGCTCGCTCCTTCTGACACAGGCTCACTCTCTCTGACACAGGCTCACTCGCTCTCACACATGCTCGTTCTCTCTCACACATGCTCGTTCTCTCACACATGCTAGTTCTTTCTGACACAGGCTCGCTCTCTCTGACACAGGCTCGCTCTCTCTGACACAGGCTCGCTCGCTCTCACACATGCTCGCTCTCTCTCACACATGCTCGCTCCTTCTGACACAGGCTCGCTCACTCTGACTCAGGCTCGCTCTCTCTCACACATGCTGGCTCTCCCTCACACATGCTCGCTCTCTCTCACACATGCTCGCTCTCTCTGACACATGCTCGCTCTCTCTGACACATGCTCGCTCTCTCTCACACATGCTCACTATGACACATGTTCGCGCTCTCTCACACATGCTCTCTCTGACAGAGGCTTGCTCTCTCTCACACATGCTCGCTCTCTCTCACACATGCTTGCTCTCTCTGACACAGGCTCGCTCGGTCTGTCACATGCTCACTCTCTCTGACACATGCTTGCTCTCTCTGACACAGGCTCGCTCGATCTCACACATGCTCGCTCTCTCTCACACATGCTCGATCTTTCTGACACAGGCTCGCTCTCTCTCACACATGCTCGCTCTCTCTGACACAGGCTCGCTCTCTCTGACACATGCTCGCTCTCTCTCACACATGCTCACTCTCTCTGACACAGGCTCGCTCTCTCTGACACAGGCTCGCTCTCTCTGACACAGGCTCGCTCTCTCTGACACAGGCTCGCTCTCTCTGACACAGGCTCGCTCTCTCTGACACAGGCTCGCTCTCTCTGACACATGCTCGCTCTCTCTGACACAGGCTCACTCTCTCTCACACATGCTCGCTCTCTCTGACACAGGCTCGCTCTCTCTGACACAGGCTCGCTCTCTCTGACACAGGCTCGCTCTCTCTGACACAGGCTCGCTCTCTCTGACACATGCTCGCTCTCTCTGACACATGCTCGCTCTCTCTGACACATGCTCGCTCTCTCTGACACATGCTCGCTCTCTCTGACACATGCTCGCTCTCTCTGACACAGGCTCTCTCTCTCTGATACATGCTCGCTCTCTCTGACACATGTTCACTCTGACACAGGCTCGCTCTCTCTGACAGATGCTCATTCTCTCTGACACAGGCTCACACTCTCTCACACAGGCTTGCTCTCTCTGACACATGCTCGCTCTCTCTGAAACAGGCTGTCTCTCTCTGACACATGCTCGCTCACTCTGACACAGGCTCGCTCGCTCTCACACATGCTCGCTCTCTCTCACACATGCTCGCTCCTTCTGACACAGGCTCGCTCTCTCTGACACAGGCTCGCTCGCTCCCACACATGCTCGCTCTCTCTCACACATGCTCGCTCCTTCTGACACAGGCTCGCTCTCTCTGACACAGGCTCGCTCGCTCTCACACATGCTCGTTCTCTCTCACACATGCTCGTTCTTTCTGACACAGGCTCGCTCTCTCTGACACAGGCTCGCTCTCTCTGACACAGGCTCGCTCTCTCTGACACAGGCTCGCTTGCTCTCACACATGCTCGCTCTCTCTCAAACATGCTCGCTCCTTCTGACACAGGCTCGCTCTTTCTGACACAGGCTCGCTCGCTCTCACACATGCTCGCTCCTTTCTGACACAGGCTCGCTCTCTCTGACACAGGCTCGCTCGTTCTCACACATGCTCGTTCTCTCTCACACATGCTCGTTCTTTCTGACACAGGCTCACTCTCTCTGACACAGGCTCGCTCTCTCTGACACAGGTTCGCTCGCTCTCACACATGCTCGCTCTCTCTCACACATGCTCGCACTTTCTGACACAGGCTCGCTCTCTCTGACACAGGCTCGCTCTCTCTGACACAAGCTGGCTCTCTCTCACACATGCTCGCTCTCTCTCACACATGCTCTCTCTCTCTGACACATGCTCGCTCTCTCTGACACAGGCTCGCACACTCTGACACAGGCTCGCTCTCACTGACACAGGCTCGCTCTCTCTGACACATGCTCGCTCTCTCTGACACATGCTTGCTCTCTCTGGAACAGGCTCGCTCTCTCTGACACAGGCTCACACTCTCTCACACATGCTCGCTCTCTCTCACACATGCTCTCTCTCTCTGACACATGCTCGCTCTCTCTGACACAGGCTCGCACACTCTGACACAGGCTCGCTCTCACTGACACAGGCTCACTCTCTCTGACACATGCTCGCTCTCTCTGACACATGCTTGCTCTCTCTGGAACAGGCTCGCTCTCTCTGACACAGGCTCACACTCTCTCACACATCCTCGCTCTCACTGACATAGGCTCACACTCTCTCACACATGCTTGCTCTCTCTGAAACAGGCTCACACTCTCCCACACATGATCACTCTCTCTGACACATGCTCGCTCTCTCTGACACATGCTCGCTGTCCCTGACACATGCTCGCTCTCTCTGACACATGCTCGCTCTCTCTGACACAGGCTCACACTCTCTGAAAAATGTTCGCTCTCTCTGACACAGGCTCGCACTCTCTGACAGATGCTCGCTCTCTCTGACACAGGCTCTCTCTCTCTCACACAGGCTCGCTCTCTCTGACACATGCTCGCTCTCTCTGACACAGGCTCGCTCTCTCTGACACAGGCTCGCTCTCTCTGACACAGGCTCGCTCTCTCTGACACATGCTCGCTCTCTCTGACACAGCTCGCTCTCTCTCACACATGCTCGCTCTCTCTGACACAGGCTCGCTCTCTCTGACACAGGCTCACTCTCTCTGACACAGGCTCGCTCTCTCTGACACAGGCTCGCTCTCTCTGACACAGGCTCGCTCTCTCTGACACATGCTAGCTCTCTCTGACACATGCTCGCTCTCTCTGACACATGCTCGCTCTCTCTCTCACATGCTCGCTCTCTCTGACACATGCTCGCTCTCTCTGACACAGGCTCGCTCTCTCTGACACAGGCTCGCTCTCTCTGACACAGGCTCGCTCTCTCTGACACAGGCTCGCTCTCTCTCACACAGCTCGCTCTCTCTGACACATGCTCGCTCTCTCTGACACAGGCTCGCTCTCTCTGACACATGCTCGCTCTCACACATGCTCGCTCTCTCTGACACAGGCTCGCTCTCTCTCACACATGCTCGCTCTCTCTCACACATGCTCGCTCTCTCTGACACAGGCTCGCTCTCTCTGACACAGGCTCACTCTCTCTGACACATGCTCGCTCTCTCTGACACATGCTCGCTCTCTCTGACACATGCTCGCTCTCTCTGACACAGGCTCGCTCTCTCTGACACAGGCTCACTCTCTCTGACACATGCTCGCTCTCTCTCACACATGTTCGCTCTCTCTGACACAGCTTCACTCTCTCTGACACAGGCTCACTCTCTCTCACACATGCTCGCTCTCTCTGACACAGGCTCGCTCTCTCTCACACATGCTCGCTCTCTCTGACACAGGCTCACTCTCTCTGACACATGCTCGCTCTCTCTGACACAGGCTCGCTCTCTCTGACACATGCTCGCTCTCTCTGACACAGCTCGCTCTCTCTGACACAGGCTCGCTCTCTCTGACACAGGCTCGCTCTCTCTGACACATGCTCGCTCTCTCTGACACAGGCTCACACTCTCTCATTCATGCTCGCTCTCTCTGACACAGGCTCACTGTATCTCACACATGCTCGCTCGCTCTGACACAGTCTCCCTCTCTCTGACACATGCTCACTCTCTCTGACATATGCCCGCTCTCTCTGATACATGCTCGCTCTTTCTGACACAGGCTCGGTCTCTCTGACACAGGCTCACTCTCTCTGACACAAATTCACTCTCTCTGACACATGCTCGCTCTCTCTCACACAGGCTCAGTCTCTCTGACCCAGGCTCGCTCTCGCTCACACAGGCTCACTCTCTCTGACACAAGTTCGCTCTCTCTGACACATGCTCGCTCTTTCTGATACATGCTCGCTCTCTCTAACACAGGCTTGCTCTCTCTGACACAGGCTCACTCTCTCTGACACATGCTCGCTCTCTCTCACACATGTTCGCTCTCTCTGACACAGCATCACTCTCTCTGACACTGGTTCAGAATCTCTCTCACACATGCTCGCTCTCTCTGACACAGGCTCACTCTCTCTGACACAGGCTCGCACTCTCTGACACAGGCTCGCTCACTGTGACACATGCTCGCTCTTTCTGACACATGCTCGGTCTCTCTCACACATGCTGGTCTCTCTGACAGTCTCGCTCTCTCTGACACATGCTCACTATCTCTGATACATGCTCACTCTCTCTGACAAATGCTCACTCTCTGACACATGCTCGCTCTCCCTGACACATGCTCGCTCTCTCTGACACATGCTCGCTCTCTCTGACACAGGCTCGCTCTCTCTGACACAGGCTCACGCTCTCTGACACAGGCTCGCTCTCTCTGACACAGGCTCACTCTCTCTGACACAGGCTCGCTCGCTCTCACACATGCTCGCTCTCTCGTCAGCACATGCTCGCTCTTTCTGACACAGGCTCGCTCTCTCTGACAGAGGCTCGCTCACTCTCACACATGCTCGCTCTCTCTCACACATGCTCGCTCTTTCTGACACAGGCTAGCTCTCTCAGACACAGGCTCGCTCTCTCTGACACATGCTCGCTCTCTCTGACACATGCTCGTTCTCTCTCACACAGGCTCGCTCTCTCTGACACATGCTCGCTCTCTCTGACACATGCTCGCTCTCTCTGACACATGCTCGCTCTCTGACACATGCTCGCTCTCTCTGACACATGCTCGCTCTCTCTGACACAGGCTCGCTCTCTCTGACACAGGCTCGCTCTCTCTGACACATGCTCGCTCTCTCTGAAACAGGCTCGCTCTCTCTGACACAGGCTCGCTCTCTCTGACACATGCTCGCTCTCTCTGACACAGGCTCACTCTCTCTCACACATGCTCGCTCTCTCTGACACAGGCTCGCTCTCTCTCACACATGCTCGCTCTCTCTGACACATGCTCGCTCTCTCTGACACATGCTCGCTCTCTCTGACACAGGCTCGCTCTCTCTGACACAGGCTCACTCTCTCTGACACAGGCTCGCTCTCTCTGACACAGGCTCGCTCTCTCTGACACATGCTCGCTCTCTCTCACACATGCTCGGTCTCTCTCCTGACATCAGGCTCGCACTCTCTGACACCATGCCCTCTCCCTCTCTATGCCAGGATCGCTCTCTCTGACAGCAGGCTCGCGCTCTCTGACACAGGCTCGCTCTCTCTGACAGAGGCTCAGCTCTCTCTGACTACATGCTCCTCTCTCTGACTCATGCTCGCTCCTCTCAGATACATGCGGTACTCTACCTTCACTATGCTCGACTCTCTTCTGACACATGTCGCTCTCTCTGACAACAGGCCTCGCTCTCTACTGACAGGAGCTCACTCTCTCTGACACAGGGTCGCTCCTCTCTACACAGGCTCGCTCTCTCTCACAACATGTTCTCCTCCCTCCTTGACACTGCTCGCTCTCTCTCGACACAGGCTCAGCTCTCTCTGACACATGTACGCCTCTCTACACATGCTCGCTATATCTGACACAGGGCTCGCTCGCTCTCACACATGCCTGCTCTCTCTGACACATGCTCGACTCTCGCTCACACAGGCTCACTCTCTCTGACACAAGTTCGCTCTCTCTGACACATGCTCGCTCTTTCTGACACATGCTCGCTCTCTCTAACACAGGCCTGCTCTCTCTGACACAGGCTCACTCTCTCTGACACATGCTCGCTCTCTCTCACACATGTTCGCTCTCTCTGACACAGCATCACTCTCTCTGACACAGGCTCACACTCTCTCACACATGCTCGCTCTGTGTGACACAGGCTCACTCTATCTCACACATGCTCGCTCGCTCTGACACAGTCTCGCTCTCTCTGACAAATGCTCGCTATCTCTGACAAAGGATCTCTCTCTGTGACACATGCTCACTTTCTCTGACACCGACTCGCTCTCTCTGACACAGGCTCGCACTCTCTGACACAGGCTCGCTCACTGTGACACATGCTCACTCTCTCTGACACATGCTCGGTCTCTCTCACAAATGCTTGGTCTCTCTGACACAGTCTCGCTCTCTCTGACACAGGCTCGCTCTCTCTGACACATGCTCGCTCTCTCTGACACTTTCTCGCTCTCTCTGACACAGGCTCGATCTCTCTGACAGAGGCTCGCTCTCTCTGACACATGCTCGCTCTCTCTCGACACAGGCTCGCTCTCTCTGACACAGGCTAGCTCTCTCAGACACATGCTCGCTCTCTCTGACACAGGCTCGCTCTCTCTGACACATGCTCGCTCTCTCTCACACAGTGCTCGCTCTCTCTGACACTGTTCGTGCTCTTCTCATACATGCTCGCTCTCTCTGACACAGGCTCGCTCACTCTGACACATGCTCGCTCTCTCTCACACATGCTCACTCTCTCTGACACAGGCTCGCTCTCTCAGACACATGCTCGCTCTCTCTGACACATGCTCGTGCTCTCTCATACATGCTCTGCTCTCTCGCACACAAGCTCGCTCACTCTGACACATGCTCGCTGCTCTCTCACACATGCTCAGCTCTCTCTGACACAGGCTCGCTCACTCTGACACATGCTCGCTCTCTCTCACACATGCTCACTCTCTCTGACACAGGCTCGCTCTCTCTCACACATGCTCACTCTCTCTGACACATGTTCGTGCTCTCTCATACATGCTTGCTCTCTCTGACACAGGCTCGCTCACTCTGACACATGCTCGCTCTCTCTCACACATGCTCACTCTCTCTGACACAGGCTCGCACTCTCTGACACAGGCTCGCTCTCACTGACACAGGCTCGCTCTCTCTGACACAGGCTCGCTCTCTCTGACACAGGCTCGCACTCTCTCACACATGCTCGCTCTTCCTGACATAGGCTCACACTCTCTCACACATGCTCACTCTCTCTGACACAGGCTCGCTCTCTCTGACAGAGGCTCACGCTCTCTGACATAGGCTCACTCTCTCTCAACCACATGCTCGGTCTTCTTACATAGGCTCCTCTCTCACACATGCTCGTCTCACTTGGCTCTCTCTGACACATGCTCACTCTCTCTGACAAGGCGCTTCTCTGCAGAGGCTCCTCTTCTGACACAGGCTCGCTCTCTTACACAGGCCGCTCTCTCTCAAACAGATT
The DNA here is from genome assembly GCF_017639515.1 of Carcharodon carcharias. Taxonomy (NCBI): domain Eukaryota; kingdom Metazoa; phylum Chordata; class Chondrichthyes; order Lamniformes; family Lamnidae; genus Carcharodon; species Carcharodon carcharias. The sequence continues at coordinate 14,647,416 of NC_054480.1, forward strand.
TACTCTCTTGACACATGCTCACTCTCTCTGACACAGGCTCGCTCTCTCTGACACATGCTCGCTCTCACACATGCTTGCTCTCTCTGACACAGGGTCGCTCGCTCTCACACATGCTCGCTCTCTCTCACACATGCTCGCTCTTTCTGACACTGGCTCGCTCTCGCTCACACAGGCTCACTCTCTCTGACACAAGTTCGCTCTCTCTGACACATGCTCGCTCTTTCTGACACATGCTCGCTCTCTCTAACACAGGCCTGCTCTCTCTGACACAGGCTCACTCTCTCTGACACATGCTCGCTCTCTCTCACACATGTTCGCTCTCTCTGACACAGCATCACTCTCTCTGACACAGGCTCACACTCTCCACTACATGCTCGCTCTTGTCTGACACAGGCTCACTCTCTCACACATGCTCGCTCTCTCTGACACATGCTCGCTCTCTCTGACACAGGCTCGCTCTCTCTGACACAGGCTCGCTCTCTCTCACACAGGCTCGCTCTCTCTGACACATGCTCGCTCTCTCTGACACAGGCTCGCTCTCTCTGACACATGCTCGCTCTCTCTGACACAGCTCGCTCTCTCTCACACAGGCTCGCTCTCTCTGACACAGGCTCGCTCTCTCTGACACAGGCTCGCTCTCTCTGACACAGGCTCGCTCTCTCTGACACAGGCTCGCTCTCTCTCACACATGCTCGCTCTCTCTGACACAGGCTCGCTCTCTCTGACACATGCTCGCTCTCTCTGACACAAGCTCACTCTCTGACACATGCTCACTCTCTCTGACACAGGCTCGCTCTCTCTGACACATGCTCGCTCTCTCTGACACAGGCTCGCTCTCTCTGACACAGGCTCGCTCTCTCTGACACATGCTCGCTCTCTCTCACACATGCTCGCTCTCTCTGACACAGCTCGCTCTCTCTGACACAGGCTCACTCTCTCTCACACATGCTCGCTCTCTCTGACACAGGCTCGCTCTCTCTCACACATGCTCGCTCTCTCTGACACAGTCTCGCTCTCTCTGACACATGCTCGCTCTCTCTGACACATGCTCGCTCTCTCTGACACATGCTCGCTCTCTCTGACACAGGCTCGCTCTCTCTGACACAGGCTCGCTCTCTCTGACACATGCTCGCTCTCTCTCACACATGCTCGCTCTCTCTCACACAGCTCGCTCTCTCTGACACAGGCTCGCTCTCTCTCACACATGCTCGCTCTCTCTGACACAGGCTCGCTCTCTCTGACACATGCTCGCTCTCTCTGACACAGGCTCGCTCTCTCTGACACATGCTCGCTCTCTCTGACACATGCTCACTCTCTCTGACACATGCTCGCTCTCTCTGACACAGGCTCGCTCTCTCTGACACAGGCTCGCTCTCTCTGACACAGGCTCGCTCGCTCTGACACATGCTCAATCTCCCTCACACATGCACGCTCGCTCTGACACAGGCTCGCTCTCTCTGACCCAGGCTCGCTATCTCTTACACAGGCTTGCTCTCTCTGACACATGCCCGGTCTCTGTGACACATGCTCGCTTTCTCTCACACATGCTCGCTATCTCTGAAACAGGCTCGCTCTCTCTGACACAGGCTCGCTCTCTCTGACACAGGCTCACTCTCTCTGACACAGGCTCACACTCTCTGACACAGGCTCACTCTCTCTGACACATGCTCGCTTTCTCTGACACATTCTCACTCTCTCTCACACAGGCTCGCTCTCCCTGACACGTGCTCGATCTCTCTGACACATGCTCGCTCTCTCTGACAAATGCTCGCTCTCTGACACATGCTCGCTCTCTCTGAAACATGCTCGCTCTCTCTGACACAGGCTCACTCTCTCTGACACAGGCTCAATCTCTCTGACACATGCTCGGTCTCTCTGACACAGGCTCACTCTCTCTGACACAGGCTCGCTCTCTCTCACACATGCTCGCTCTCTCTGACACAGGCTCGCTCTCTCTGACACAGGCTCGCTCACTCTGACACATGCTCGCTCTCTCTCACACATGCTCGCTCTCTCTGACACAGGCTCGCTCTCTCTGACACATGCTCGCTCTCTCTCACACATGCTCGCTCTCTCTGACACAGGCTCGCTCTCTCTGACACAGGCTCGCTCTCTCTGACACAGCTCGCTCTCTCTGACACATGCTCGCTCTCTCTGACACATGCTCGCTCTCTCTCACACATGCTCGCTCTCTCTGACACAGGCTCGCTCTCTCTGACACAGGCTCGCTCTCTCTGACACATGCTCGCTCTCTCTGACACAGGCTCGCTCTCTCTGAAACAGGCTCGCTCTCTCTGACACATGCTCGCTCTCTCTGACACAGGCTCGCTCTCTCTGACACATGCTCGCTCTCTCTGACACAGGCTCGCTCTCTCTGACACATGCTCGCTCTCTCTGACACATGCTCGCTCTGACACATGCTCGCTCTCTCTGACACAGGCTCGCTCTCTCTGACACAGGCTCGCTCTCTCTGACACAGGCTCGCTCTCTCTGACACAGGCTCGCTCTCTCTGACACATGCTCGCTCTCTCTGACACAGGCTCGCTCTCTCTGACACAGGCTCGCTCTCTCTGACACCGGCTCGCTCTCTCTGACACATGCTCGCTCTCTCTCACACATGCTCGCTCTCTCTGACACAGGCTCGCTCGCTGTCACACATGCTCGCTCTCTCTGACACATGCTCGCTCTCTCTCACACATGCTCGCTCTCTCACACAGCTCGCTCTCTCTGACACAGCTCGCTCTCTCTGACACAGGCTCGCTCTCTCTGATACATGCTCGCTCTCTCTGACACAGGCTCGCTCTCTCTGACACAGGCTCGCTCTCTCTGACACAGGCTCGCTCTCTCTCACACATGCTCGCTCTCTCTGACACATGCTCGCTCTCTCTGACACATGCTCGTGCTCTCTGACACAGGCTGGCTCTCTCTCACACATGCTCGCTCTCACTCACACATGCACCGCTCTCTTGACACATGTTCCGCGCCCTCTCTCACACATGCTGCTCTCTCTGACACAGGCTCACTCATTCTGATCACATGCTCGTTCTCCTCTCACACATGCTCGCTCTCTCTGACACAGGCTCGCTCGCTCTGACACATGCTCGCTCTCTCTCACACCATGCTTGCTCTCTCTGACACAGGCTCGCTCGCTCTCACCACATGCTCGCTCTCTCTCACACATGCTCGCTCTTTCTGACACAGGCTCGCTCTCTCTGACCACAGGCACGCTCTCTCTGACACAGGCTCGCTCTCTCTGACACATGCTCACTCTCTGGACACATGCTCGCACTCTCTGACACATGCTCACACTCACTGACACAGGCTCACTCTCTCTGATACATGCTCGCTCTCTCTGACACATGTTCACTCTCTCTGACACATGCTCGCTCTCTCTGACAGATGCTCATTCTCTCTGACACAGGCTCACTCTCTCTCACACATGCTCGCTCTTTCTGACACAGGCTCGCTCTCTCTGACACAGGCTCGCTCTCTCTGACACAGGCTCGCTCTCTCTGACACATGCTCACTCTCTGTGACACATGCTCGCACTCTCTGACACATGCTCACTCTCACTGACACAGGCTCACTCTCTCTGATACATGCTCGCTCTCTCTGACACATGTTCACTCTCTCTGACACATGCTCGCTCTCTCTGACAGATGCTCATTCTCTCTGACACAGGCTCACACTCTCTCACACAGGCTTGCTCTCTCTGACACATGCTCGCTCTCTCTCACACATGCTCGCTCTCTCTGAAACAGGTGCGCTCTCTCTGACACAGGCTCGCTCTCTCTGACACAGGCTCGCTCTCTCTGACACAGGCTGGCTCTCTCTGACACAGGCTCGCTCACTCTGACACATGCTAGCTCTCTCTCACACATGCTCGCTCTCTCTGACACAGGCTCGCTCGCTCTCACACATGCTCGCTCTCTCTGACACATGCTCGCTCCTTCTGACACAGGCTCGCTCTCTCTGACACAGGCTGGCTCACTCTCACACATGCTCGCTCTCTCTCACACATGCTCGCTCCTTCTGACACAGGCTCGCTCTCTCTGACACAGGCTCGCTCTCTCTGACACAGGCTCGCTCGCTCTCACACATGCTCGTTCTTTCTGACACAGGCTCGCTCTCTCTGACACAGGCTCGCTCTCTCTGACACAGGCTCGCTCGCTCTCACACATGCTCGCTCTCTCTCAAACGTGCTCGCTCCTTCTGACACAGGCTCGCTCTCTCTGACACAGGCTCGCTCTCTCTGACACAGGCTCGCTCGCTCTCACACATGCTCGCTCTCTCTCACACATGCTCGCTCCTTCTGACACAGGCTCGCTCTCTCTGACACAGGCTCGCTCGTTCTCACACATGCTCGTTCTCTCTCACACATGCTCGTTCTTTCTGACACAGGCTCGCTCTCTCTGACACAGGCTCGCTCTCTCTGACACAGGCTCGCTCGCTCTCACACATGCTCGCTCTCTCTCACACATGCTCACTCTTTCTGACACAGGCTCGTTCTCACAGGCTCGTTCTCTCTGACACAGGCTCGCTCTCTCTGACACAAGCTCTCTCTCTCTCACACATGCTCTCTCTCTCTCACACATGCTCTCTCTCTCTGACACATGCTCGCTCTCTCTGACACAGGCTCGCACACTCTGACACAGGCTCGCTCTCACTGACACAGGCTCACTCTCTCTGACACATGCTCGCTCTCTCTGACACATGCTTGCTCTCTCTGGAACAGGCTCGCTCTCTCTGACACAGGCTCACACTCTCTAACACATGCTCGCTCTCACTGACATAGGCTCACACTCTCTCATACATGCTTGCTCTCTCTGAAACAGGCTCACACTCTCCGACACATGATCACTCTCTCTGACACATGCTCGCTCTCTCTGACACATGCTCGCTGTCTCTGACCCATGCTCGCTCTCTCTGATACATGCTCGCTCTCTCTGACAAAGGCTCACACTCTCTGTCACAGGCTCGCTCTCTCTGACACAGGCTCGCTCTCTCTGACACAGGCTCGCTCTCTCTGACACATGCTCGCTCTCTCTGACACATGCTCGCTCTCTCTGACACAGGCTCGCTCTCTCTGACACATGCTCGCTCTCTCTGACACATGCTCGCTCTCTCTGACACAGGCTCGCTCTCTCTGACACAGGCTCGCTCTCTCTGACACATGCTCGCTCTCTCTGACACATGCTCGCTCTCTCTGACACATGCTCGCTCTCTCTGACACATGCTCGCTCTCTCTGACACATGCTCGCTCTCTCTGACACAGGCTCGCTCTCTCTGACACATGCTCGCTCTCTCTGACACAGGCTCGCTCTCTCTGACACATGCTCGCTCTCTCTCACACATGCTCGCTCTCTCTGACACAGGCTCGCTCTCTCTGACACATGCTCGCTCTCTCTGACACATGCTCGCTCTCTCTGACACAGGCTCACACTCTCTCACTCATGCTCGCTCTCTCTGACACAGGCTCACTCTATCTCACACATGCTCGCTCGCTCTGGCACAGTCTCCCTCTCTCTGACACATGCTCACTCTCTCTGACATATGCCCGCTCTCTCTGATACATGCTCGCTCTTTCTGACACAGGCTCGGTCTCTCTGACACAGGCTCACTCTCTCTGATACAAGTTCGCTCTCTCTCACACATGTTCGGTCTCTCTCACACAGCATCACTCTCTCTGACACTGGCTCACAATCTCTCACACATGCTCGCTCTCTCTGACACAGGCTCACTCTATCTTACACATGCTCGCTCGCTCTGACACAGTCTCGCTCTCTCTGACAAATGCTCGCTATCTCTGACACATGCTCACTCTCAGTGACACATGCTCACTCTCTCTGACCCAGGCTCACTCTCTCTGACACAGGCTCGCACTCTCTGACACAGGCTGACTCACTGTGACACATGCTCGCTCTTTATGACACATGCTCGGTCTCTCTCACACATGCTCGCTCTCTCTGACACATGCTCGCTCTCTCTGACACAGCTCGCTCTCTCTGACACAGCTCGCTCTCTCTGACACATGCTCGCTCTCTCTGACACATGCTCGCTCTCTCTGACACAGGCTCGCTCTCTCTGACACAGCTCGCTCTCTCTGACACAGGCTCGCTCTCTCTGACACAGCTCGCTCTCTCTGACACATGCTCGCTCTCTCTGACACATGCTCGCTCTCTCTGACACATGCTCGCTCTCTCTGACACATGCTCGCTCTCTCTGACACAGGCTCGCTCTCTCTGACACATGCTCGCTCTCTCTGACACATGCTCGCTCTCTCTGACACATGCTCGCTCTCTCTGACACAGCTCGCTCTCTCTGACACAGCTCGCTCTCTCTGACACAGCTCGCTCTCTCTGACACATGCTCGCTCTCTCTGACACAGGCTCGCTCTCTCTGACACATGCTCGCTCTCTCTGACACAGGCTCGCTCTCTCTGACACATGCTCGCTCTCTCTGACACAGGCTCGCTCACTCTGACACATGCTCGCTCTCTCTCACACATGCTCGCTCTCTCTGACACAGGCTCGCTCTCTCTGACACAGGCTCGCTCTCTCTGACACATGCTCGCTCTCTCTGACACATGCTCGCTCTCTCTGACACAGGCTCGCTCTCTCTGACACATGCTCGCTCTCTCTGACACATGCTCGCTCCTCTGACACAGGCTCGCTCTCTCTGACACATGCTCGCTCTCTCTGACACAGGCTCGCTCTCTCTGACACATGCTCGCTCTCTCTGACACATGCTCGCTTCTCTGACACATGCTCGCTCTCTCTGACACAGGCTCGCACTCTCTGACACAGGCTCACTCTCTCTGACACATGCTCGCTCTCTCTGACACAGGCTCGCTCTCTCTGACACAGGCTCGCTCTCTCTGACACAGGCTCGCTCTCTCTGACACAGGCTCACTCTCTCTGACACAGGCTCGCTCTCTCTGACACATGCTCGCTCTCTCTGACACATGCTCGCTCTCTCTGACACATGCTCGCTCTCTCTGACACAGCTCGCTCTCTCTGACACAGGCTCGCTCTCTCTGACACAGGCTCGCTCTCTCTGACACAGGCTCGCTCTCTCTGACACATGCTCGCTCTCTCTGACACATGCTCGCTCTCTCTCACACAGCTCGCTCTCTCTGACACAGGCTCACTCTCTTTGACACATGCTCGCTCTCTCTGACACAGGCTCGCTCTCTCTCACACATGCTCGCTCTCTCTGAAACAGGCTCGCTCTCTCTGACACAGGCTCGCTCTCTCTGACACAGGCTCGCTCTCTCTGACAAATGCTCGCTCTTTCTGACACATGCTCGCTCTCTCTGACACAGGCTCGCTCTCTCTGACACAGGCTCGCTCTCTCTGACACATGCTCGCTCTCTCTGACACATGCTCGCTCTCTCTCACACATGCTCGCTCTCTCTGACACAGGCTCGCTCTCTCTCACACATGCTCGCTCTCTCTGACACATGCACGCTCTCTCTGACACATGTTCGCTCTATCTGACACATGCTCGCTCTCTCTGACACATGCTCGCTCTCTCTCACACATGCTCACTCTGACACATGTTCGCGCTCACTCACACATGCTCTCTCTGACAGAGGCTTGCTCTCTCTCACACATGCCTCGCTCACATCTCACACATGCTTGCTCTCTCTGACACAGGCTCGCTCGGTCTGTCACATGCTCGCTCTCTCTGACACATGCTTGCTCTCTCTGACACAGGCTCGCTCGATCTCACACATGCTCGCTCTTTCTGACACAGGCTCGCTCTCCCTGACACAGGCTCTCTCTCTCTGACACCGGATGGCTCTCTCTCACACATGCTCGCTCTCTCTCACACATGCACTCTCTCTCTGACACATGTTCGCGCCCTCTCACACATGCTTGCTCTCTCTGACACAGGCTCGCTCATTCTGACACAGGCTCAGTCTCACTGACCCAGGCTCGCTCTCGCTGACACAGGCTCACTCTCTCTGACACAAGTTCGCTCTCTCTGACACATGCTCGCTCTTTCTGACACATGCTCGTTCTCTCTAACACAGGCTTGCTCTCTCTGACACAGGCTCACTCTCTCTGACACAGGCTCACTCTCTCTGACACAGGCTCACTCTCTCTGACACATGCTCGCTCTCTCTCACACATGTTCCCTCTCTCTCACACAGCATCACTCTCTCTGACACTGGCTCACAATCTCTCACACATGCTCGCTCTCTCTGACACAGGCTCACTCTATCTCACACATGCTCGCTCGCTCTGACACAGTCTCGCTCTCTCTGACAAATGCTCGCTATCTCTGACACAGGCTCACTCTCTGTGACACATGCTCACTCTCTCTGACCCAGGCTCGCTCTCTCTGACACAGGCTCGCACTCTCTGACACAGGCTCGCTCACTGTGACACATGCTCGCTCTTTCTGACACAGCATCACTCTCTCTGACACTGGCTCACAATCTCTCACACATGCTCGCTCTCTCTGACACAGGCTCACTCTATCTCACACATGCTCGCTCGCTCTGACACAGTCTCGCTCTCTCTGACAAATGCTCGCTATCTCTGAACACAGGCTCACTCTCTGTGACACATGCTCACTCTCTCTGAACCAGGCTCGCTCTCTCTGACACAGGCTCGCACCTCTCTGACACAGGCTCGCCTCCACTGTGACACATGCTCGCTCTTTCTGACACATGCTCGGTCTCTCTCACACATGCCTTGGTCTCACTGACAGTCTCGCTCTCTCTGACCACATGCTCACTATCTCTGATACATGCTCGCCTCTCTCTGACAAATGCTCGCTCTCTGACACATGCTCGTCTCTCTGACACATGCTCGCTCTCTCTGACACAGGCTCACTCTCTCTGACACAGGCTCACGCTCTCTGAACACATGCTCTCGCATCTCTGACACAGGCTCACTCTCTACTGACACAGGCTCGCTCTCTCTGACACATGCTCGCTCTCTCTGACACATGCTCGCTCTCTCTGACACAGGCTCGCTCTCTCTGACACAGGCTCGCTCTCTCTGACACATGCTCGCTCTCTCTCACACATGCTCGCTCTCTCTGACACAGGCTCGCTCTCTCTGACACAGGCTCGCTCTCTCTCACACATGCTCGCTCTCTCTGACACATGCTCGCTCTCTCTGACACAGGCTCGCTCTCTCTGACACAGGCTCGCTCTCTCTGACACAGGCTCGCTCTCTCTGACACAGGCTCGCTCTCTCTGACACATGCTCGCTCTCTCTGACACATGCTCGCTCTCTCTGACACAGGCTCGCTCTCTCTGACACAGGCTCGCTCTCTCTGACACATGCTCGCTCTCTCTGACACATGCTCGCTCTCTCTGACACAGGCTCGCTCTCTCTGACACAGGCTCGCTCTCTCTGACACAGGCTCGCTCTCTCTGACACAGGCTCGCTCTCTCTGACACATGCTCGCTCTCTCTGACACATGCTCGCTCTCTCTGACACATGCTCGCTCTCTCTGACACATGCTCGCTCTCTCTGACACAGGCTCGCTCTCTCTGACACATGCTCGCTCTCTCTGACACATGCTCGCTCTCTCTGACACATGCTCGCTCTCTCTGACACAGCTCGCTCTCTCTGACACAGCTCGCTCTCTCTGACACAGGCTCGCTCTCTCTGACACATGCTCGCTCTCTCTGACACAGGCTCGCTCTCTCTGACACAGGCTCGCTCTCTCTGACACATGCTCGCTCTCTCTGACACATGCTCGCTCTCTCTGACATGCTCGCTCTCTCTGACACAGGCTCGCTCTCTCTGACACATGCTCGCTCTCTCTGACACATGCTCGCTCTCTCTGACACATGCTCGCTCTCTCTGACACATGCTCGCTCTCTCTGACACATGCTCGCTCTCTCTGACACAGGCTCGCTCTCTCTGACACAGGCTCGCTCTCTCTGACACAGGCTCGCTCTCTCTGACACAGGCTCGCTCTCTCTGACACATGCTCGCTCTCTCTGACACATGCTCGCTCTCTCTGACACAGGCTCGCTCTCTCTGACACATGCTCGCTCTCTCTGACACATGCTCGCTCTCTCTGACACATGCTCGCTCTCTCTGACACATGCTCGCTCTCTCTGACACAGGCTCGCTCTCTCTGACACAGGCTCGCTCTCTCTGACACAGGCTCGCTCTCTCTGACACAGGCTCGCTCTCTCTGACACATGCTCGCTCTCTCTGACACATGCTCGCTCTCTCTGACACAGCTCGCTCTCTCTGACACAGGCTCGCTCTCTCTGACACATGCTCGCTCTCTCTGAAACAGGCTCGCTCTCTCTCACACATGCTCGCTCTCTCTGACACATGCTCGCTCTCTCTGACACATGCTCGCTCTCTCTGACACAGGCTCGCTCTCTCTGACACATGCTCGCTCTCTCTGACACAGGCTCGCTCTCTCTGACACATGCTTGCTCTCTCTGACACAGGCTCGCTCTCTCTGACACATGCTCGCTCTCTCTGACACATGCTCGCTCTCTCTCACACATGCTCGCTCTCTCTGACACAGGCTCGCTCTCTCTGACACATGCTCGCTCTCTCTGACACATGCTCGCTCTCTCTGACACATGCTCGCTCTCTCTGACACATGCTCGCTCTCTCTGACACATGCTCGCTCTCTCTGACACAGCTCGCTCTCTCTGACACAGGCTCGCTCTCTCTGACACATGCTCGCTCTCTCTGACACAGGCTCGCTCTCTCTGACACAGCTCGCTCTCTCTGACACATGCTCGCTCTCTCTGACACATGCTCGCTCTCTCTGACACAGGCTCGCTCTCTCTGACACAGGCTCGCTCTCTCTCACACATGCTCGCTCTCTCTCACACATGCTCGGTCTCTCTGACACAGGCTCGCTCTCTCTGACACAGGCTCGCTCTCTCTGACACAGGCTCGCTCTCTCTCACACATGCTCGCTCTCTCTGACACATGCTCGCTCTCTCTGACACATGCTCGCTCTCTCTGACACATGCTCGCTCTCTCTGACACATGCTCGCTCTCTCTGACACATGCTCGCTCTCTCTCACACATGCTCGCTCTCTCTGACACAGGCTCGCTCTCTCTGACACATGCTCGCTCTCTCTGACACATGCTCGCTCTCTCTGACACAGGCTCGCTCTCTCTCACACATGCTCGCTCTCTCTGACACATGCTCGCTCTCTCTGACACAGCTCGCTCTCTCTGACACAGGCTCGCTCTCTCTGACACAGGCTCGCTCTCTCTCACACATGCTCGCTCTCTCTGACACATGCTCGCTCTCTCTGACACATGCTCGCTCTCTCTGACACATGCTCGCTCTCTCTGACACAGGCTCGCTCTCTCTGACACATGCTCGCTCTCTCTGACACATGCTCGCTCTCTCTGACACAGGCTCGCTCTCTCTGACACAGGCTCGCTCTCTCTGACACATGCTCGCTCTCTCTGACACATGCTCGCTCTCTCTGACACAGGCTCGCTCTCTCTGACACATGCTCGCTCTCTCTGACACATGCTCGCTCTCTCTGACACAGCTCGCTCTCTCTGACACAGGCTCGCTCTCTCTGACACATGCTCGCTCTCTCTGACACATGCTCGCTCTCTCTGACACATGCTCACTCTCTCTGACTCATGTTCATTCTCTCTCACACATGCTTGCTCTCTCTGACACAGGCTCACTCTCTCTGACACATGCTCGCTCTCTCTGACACAGGCTCGCTCTCTCTGACACATGCTCGCTCGCTCTGACACCTGCTCGCTCTCTCTGACGCAGGCTCGCTCTCTCTGACACATGCTCGCTCTCTCTGACACAGGCTCGCTCCCTCTGACACATGCTCGCTCTCTCTGACACATGCTCGCTCTCTCTGACACATGCTCTCTCTGACACATGCTCGCTCTCTCTGACACATGCTCGCTCTCTCTGACACATGCTCGCTCTCTCTGACACATGCTCGCTCTCTCTGACACAGGCTCGCTCTCTCTGACACATGCTCGCTCTCTCTGACACATGCTCGCTCTCTCTGACACAGCTCGCTCTCTCTGACACATGCTCGCTCTCTCTGACACAGGCTCGCTCTCTCTGACACAGGCTCGCTCTCTCTGACACATGCTCGCTCTCTCTGACACATGCTCGCTCTCTCTGACACAGGCTCGCTCTCTCTGACACAGGCTCGCTCTCTCTGACACATGCTCGCTCTCTCTGACACATGCTCGCTCTCTCTGACACAGGCTCGCTCTCTCTGACACAGGCTCGCTCTCTCTGACACATGCTCGCTCTCTCTGACACATGCTCGCTCTCTCTGACACAGGCTCGCTCTCTCTGACACATGCTCGCTCTCTCTGACACAGGCTCGCTCTCTCTGACACAGGCTCGCTCTCTCTGACACATGCTCGCTCTCTCTGACACATGCTCGCTCTCTCTGACACAGGCTCGCTCTCTCTGACACAGGCTCGCTCTCTCTGACACATGCTCGCTCTCTCTGACACATGCTCGCTCTCTCTGACACAGGCTCGCTCTCTCTGACACAGGCTCGCTCTCTCTGACACAGGCTCGCTCTCTCTGACACAGCTCGCTCTCTCTGACACATGCTCGCTCTCTCTGACACATGCTCGCTCTCTCTGACACATGCTCGCTCTCTCTGACACATGCTCGCTCTCTCTGACACATGCTCGCTCTCTCTGACACATGCTCGCTCTCTCTGACACATGCTCGCTCTCTCTGACACAGCTCGCTCTCTCTGACACAGGCTCGCTCTCTCTGACACAGGCTCGCTCTCTCTGACACATGCTCGCTCTCTCTGACACAGGCTCGCTCTCTCTGACACAGGCTCGCTCTCTCTGACACATGCTCGCTCTCTCTGACACATGCTCGCTCTCTCTGACACAGGCTCGCTCTCTCTGACACATGCTCGCTCTCTCTGACACATGCTCGCTCTCTCTGACACATGCTCGCTCTCTCTGACACATGCTCGCTCTCTCTGACACATGCTCGCTCTCTCTGACACAGGCTCGCTCTCTCTGACACAGGCTCGCTCTCTCTGACACAGGCTCGCTCTCTCTGACACATGCTCGCTCTCTCTGACACAGGCTCGCTCTCTCTGACACATGCTCGCTCTCTCTCACACAGACTCGCTCTCTCTGACACATTCTCGCTCTCTCTGACACATGCTCGCTCTCTCTGACACATGCTCGCTCTCTCTGACACAAGCTCGCTCTCTCTCACACAGGCTCGCTCTCTCTGACACAGGCTCGCTCTCTCTGACACAGGCTCGCTCTCTCTGACACATGCTCGCTCTCTCTGACACATGCTCGCTCTCTCTGACACAGGCTCGCTCTCTCTGACACATGCTCGCTCTCTCTGACACATGCTCGCTCTCTCTGACACATGCTCGCTCTCTCTGACACATCACTCTCTCTGACACAGGCTCGCTCTCTCTGACACATGCTCGCTCTCTCTGACACATGCTCGCTCTCTCTGACACATGCTCGCTCTCTCTGACACATGCTCGCTCTCTCTGACACATGCTCGCTCTCTCTGACACATGCTCGCTCTCTCTGACACATGCTCGCTCTCTCTGACACATGCTCGCTCTCTCTGACACATGCTCGCTCTCTCTGACACAGGCTCGCTCTCTCTGACACATGCTCGCTCTCTCTGACACATGCTCGCTCTCTCTGACACAGGCTCGCTCTCTCTGACACAGGCTCGCTCTCTCTGACACATGCTCGCTCTCTCTGACACATGCTCGCTCTCTCTGACACATGCTCGCTCTCTCTGACACATGCTCGCTCTCTCTGACACATGCTCGCTCTCTCTGACACATGCTCGCTCTCTCTGACACATGCTCACTCTGACACATGCTCGCTCTCTCTCACACATGCTCTCTCTGACACAGGCTCGCTCTCTCTGACACATGCTCGCTCTCTCTGACACATGCTCGCTCTCTCTGACACAGGCTCGCTCTCTCTGACACATGCTCGCTCTCTCTGACACATGCTCGCTCTCTCTGACACAGGCTCGCTCTCTCTGACACATGCTCGCTCTCTCTGACACATGCTCGCTCTCTCTGACACAGGCTCGCTCTCTCTGACACAGGCTCGCTCTCTCTGACACAGGCTCGCTCTCTCACACATGCTCGCTCTCTCTCACACATGCTCACTCTGACACATGCTCGCTCTCTCTGACACATGCTCGCTCTCTCTGACACAGGCTCGCTCTCTCTGACACATGCTCGCTCTCTCTGACACATGCTCGCTCTCTCTGACACAGGCTCGCTCTCTCTGACACATGCTCGCTCTCTCTGACACATGCTCGCTCTCTCTGACACAGGCTCGCTCTCTCTGACACATGCTCGCTCTCTCTGACACATGCTCGCTCTCTCTGACACATGCTCGCTCTCTCTGACACAGGCTCGCTCTCTCTGACACAGGCTCGCTCTCTCTGACACATGCTCGCTCTCTCTGACACATGCTCGCTCTCTCTGACACATGCTCGCTCTCTCTGACACATGCTCGCTCTCTCTGACACAGGCTCGCTCTCTCTGACACATGCTCGCTCTCTCTGACACATGCTCGCTCTCTCTGACACATGCTCGCTCTCTCTGACACAGGCTCGCTCTCTCTGACACAGGCTCGCTCTCTCTGACACAGGCTCGCTCTCTCTGACACATGCTCGCTCTCTCTGACACAGGCTCGCTCTCTCTGACACATGCTCGCTCTCTCTGACACAGGCTCGCTCTCTCTGACACATGCTCGCTCTCTCTGACACATGCTCGCTCTCTCTGACACATGCTCGCTCTCTCTGACACAGGCTCGCTCTCTCTGACACAGGCTCGCTCTCTCTGACACAGGCTCGCTCTCTCTGACACATGCTCGCTCTCTCTGACACATGCTCGCTCTCTCTGACACAGGCTCGCTCTCTCTGACACATGCTCGCTCTCTCTGACACATGCTCGCTCTCTCTGACACAGGCTCGCTCTCTCTGACACAGGCTCGCTCTCTCTCACACATGCTCGCTCTCTCTGACACATGCTCGCTCTCTCTGACACAGGCTCGCTCTCTCTGACACAGGCTCGCTCTCTCTGACACAGGCTCGCTCTCTCTGACACATGCTCGCTCTCTCTGACACATGCTCGCTCTCTCTGACACAGGCTCGCTCTCTCTGACACATGCTCGCTCTCTCTGACACATGCTCGCTCTCTCTGACACATGCTCGCTCTCTCTGACACAGGCTCGCTCTCTCTGACACAGGCTCGCTCTCTCTGACACATGCTCGCTCTCTCTGACACATGCTCGCTCTCTCTGACACAGGCTCGCTCTCTCTGACACAGGCTCGCTCTCTCTGACACATGCTCGCTCTCTCTGACACAGGCTCGCTCTCTCTGACACATGCTCGCTCTCTCTGACACATGCTCGCTCTCTCTGACACATGCTCGCTCTCTCTGACACAGGCTCGCTCTCTCTGACACATGCTCGCTCTCTCTGACACATGCTCGCTCTCTCTGACACAGGCTCACTCTCTCTGACACAGGCTCGCTCTCTCTGACACATGCTCGCTCTCTCTCACACATGCTCGCTCTCTCTGACACAGGCTCGCTCTCTCTGACACATGCTCGCTCTCTCTGACACAGCTCGCTCTCTCTGACACAGCTCGCTCTCTCTGACACATGCTCGCTCTCTCTGACACATGCTCGCTCTCTCTGACACATGCTCGCTCTCTCTGACACATGCTCGCTCTCTCTGACACATGCTCGCTCTCTCTGACACAGGCTCGCTCTCTCTGACACAGGCTCGCTCTCTCTGACACATGCTCGCTCTCTCTGACACATGCTCGCTCTCTCTGACACAGCTCGCTCTCTCTGACACATGCTCGCTCTCTCTGACACAGGCTCGCTCTCTCTGACACATGCTCGCTCTCTCTGACACAGCTCGCTCTCTCTCACACATGCTCGCTCTCTCTGACACATGCTCGCTCTCTCTGACACATGCTCGCTCTCTCTGACACATGCTCGCTCTCTCTGACACATGCTCGCTCTCTCTGACACATGCTCGCTCTCTCTGACACATGCTCGCTCTCTCTGACACAGGCTCGCTCTCTCTGACACATGCTCGCTCTCTCTGACACAGCTCGCTCTCTCTGACACATGCTCGCTCTCTCTGACACAGGCTCGCTCTCTCTGACACAGGCTCGCTCTCTCTGACACATGCTCGCTCTCTCTGACACATGCTCGCTCTCTCTGACACAGGCTCGCTCTCTCTGACACAGGCTCGCTCTCTCTGACACAGGCTCGCTCTCTCTGACACAGGCTCGCTCTCTCTGACACATGCTCGCTCTCTCTGACACATGCTCGCTCTCTCTGACACATGCTCGCTCTCTCTGACACAGGCTCGCTCTCTCTGACACATGCTCGCTCTCTCTGACACATGCTCGCTCTCTCTCACACATGCTCGCTCTCTCTGACACAGCCTCGCTCTCTCTGACACAGCTCGCTCTCTCTGACACAGGCTCGCTCTCTCTGACACATGCTCGCTCTCTCTGACACAGGCTCGCTCTCTCTGACACAGCTCGCTCTCTCTGACACATGCTCGCTCTCTCTGACACATGCTCGCTCTCTCTGACACAGGCTCGCTCTCTCTGACACATGCTCGCTCTCTCTGACACATGCTCGCTCTCTCTGACACATGCTCGCTCTCTCTGACACATGCTCGCTCTCTCTGACACATGCTCGCTCTCTCTGACACAGGCTCGCTCTCTCTGACACAGGCTCGCTCTCTCTGACACAGGCTCGCTCTCTCTGACACATGCTCGCTCTCTCTGACACAGGCTCACTCTCTCTCACACATGCTCGCTCTCTCTGACACAGGCTCACACTCTCTCACACATGCTCGCTCTCTCTGACACATGCTCGCTCTGACACATGCTCGCTCTCTCTGACACAGGCTCGCTCTCTCTGACACAGGCTCACTCTCTCTGACACAGGCTCACTCTCTCTGACACAGGCTCGCTCTCTCTGACACATGCTCGCTCTCTCTGACACATGCTCGCTCTCTCTGACACAGGCTCGCTCTCTCTGACACATGCTCGCTCTCTCTGACACATGCTCGCTCTCTCTCACACATGCTCACTCTCTCTCACACAGCCTCACTCTCTCTGACACAGGCTCGCTCTCTCTCACACATGCTCGCTCTCTCTCACACATGCTCACTCTCTCTGACACATGGTCGCTCTCTCTGACACATGCTCGCTCTCTCTCACACATGCTCGCTCTCTCTGACACATGCTCGCTCTCTCTGACACATGCTCGCTCTCTCTGACACATGCTCGCACTCTCTCACACATGCTCGCTCTCTTGACACAGGCTCGCTCTCTCTGACACTGGCTCGCTCTCTCTGACACATGCTCGCTCTCTCTGAACAGGCTCGCTCTCTCTGACACAGGCTCGCTCTCTCTGACACATGCTCGCTCTCTCTCACACATGCTCGCTCTCTCTGACACATGCTCGCTCTCTCTGACACATGCTCGCTCTCTCTGACACATGCTCGCTCTCTCTGACACATGCTCGCTCTCTCTCACACATGCTCACTCTGACACATGTTCACGCTCTCTCACACATGCTCTCTCTGACATAGGCTCGCTCTCTCTCACACATGCTCGCTCTCTCTCACACATGCTCGCTCTCTCTGACACAGGCTCGCTCTCTCTGACACATGCTCGCTCTCTCTGACACATGCTCGCTCTCTCTGACACAGGCTCGCTCGATCTCTCACACATGCTCGCTCTCTCTCACACATGCTCGCTCTTTCTGACACAGGCTCGCTCTCTCTGACACAGGCTCGCTCTCTCTGACACAGGCTGTCTCTCTCTCACACATGCTCGCTCTCTCTCACACATGCTCACTCTGACACATGCTCGCTCTCTCTGACACATGCTTGCTCTCTCTCACACAGGCTCGCTCTTCTGACACATGCTCGCTCTCTCTCACACATGCTCGCTCTCTCTGACACAGGCTCGCTCACTCTGACACATGCTCGCTCTCTCTCACACATGCTCGCTCTCTCTGACACAGGCTCGCTCTCTCTCACACATGCTCGCTCTCTCTCACACATGCTCGCTCTCTCTGACACAGGCTCGCTCTCTCTGACACAGGCTCGCTCTCTCTGACACAGGCTCGCTCTCTCTGACACATGCTCGCTCTCTCTCACACATGGTCGCTCTCTCTGACACATGCTCGCTCTCTCTGACACATGCTCGCTCTCTCTGACACAGGCTCGCTCTCTCTGACACATGCTCGCTCTCTCTGACACATGCTCGCTCTCTCTGACACATGCTCGCTCTCTCTGACACAGGCTCGCTCTCTCTGACACAGGCTCGCTCTCTCTGACACAGGCTCGCTCTCTCTGACACATGCTCGCTCTCTCTGACACAGGCTCGCTCTCTCTGACACATGCTCGCTCTCTCTGACACAGGCTCACTCTCTCACACAGGCTCGCTCTCTCTGACACATGCTCGCTCTCTCTCACACATGCTCGCTCTCTCTGACACAGGCTCGCTCTCTCTGACCCATGCTCGCTCTCTCTGACACAGGCTCACTCTCTCTGACACATGCTCGCTCTCTCTGACACATGCTCGCTCTCTCTGACACAGGCTCGCTCTCTCTCACACATGCTCGCTCTCTCTCACACATGCTCGCTCTCTCTGACACAGGCTCGCTCTCTCTGACACAGGCTCGCTCTCTCTCACACATGCTCGCTCTCTCTCACACATGCTCGCTCTCTCTGACACAGGCTCGCTCTCTCTGACACAGGCTCGCTCTCTCTGACACAGGCTCGCTCTCTCTGACACATGCTCGCTCTCTCTCACACATGCTCGCTCTCTCTGACACAGGCTCGCTCTCTCTGACACAGGCTCGCTCGCTCTCACACATGCTCGCTCTCTCTGACACATGCTCGCTCTCTCTGACACAGGCTCGCTCTCTCTGACACATGCTCGCTCTCTCTGACACATGCTCGCTCTCTCTGACACAGGCTCGCTCTCTCTGACACAGGCTCGCTCTCTCTGACACAGGCTCGCTCTCTCTGACACATGCTCGCTCTCTCTGACACAGGCTCGCTCTCTCTGACACATGCTCGCTCTCTCTCACACATGCTCGCTCTCTCTGACACAGGCTCGCTCTCTCTGACACATGCTCGCTCTCTCTCACACATGCTCGCTCTCTCTGACACAGGCTCGCTCTCTCTGACACAGGCTCGCTCTCTCTGACACATGCTCGCTCTCTCTGACACAGCTCGCTCGCTCTCTCTGACACAGGCTCGCTCTCTCTGACACAGGCTCGCTCTCTCTGACACAGGCTCGCTCTCTCTGACACATGCTCGCTCTCTCTGACACATGCTCGCTCTCTCTGACACATGCTCGCTCTCTCTGACACATGCTCGCTCTCTCTGACACATGCTCGCTCTCTCTGACACATGCTCGCTCTCTCTGACACAGGCTCGCTCTTTCTGACACAGGCTCGCTCTCACTGACACATGCTCGCTCTCTCTGACACATGCTCGCTCTCTCTGACACAGGCTCGCTCTCTCTGACACATGCTCACTCTCTCTGACACAGGCTCACTCTCTCTCACACATGCTCGCTCTCTCTGACACAGGCTCGCTCTCTCTGACACATGCTCGCTCTCTCTGACACATGCTCGCTCTCTCTGACACATGCTCGCTCTCTCTGACACAGGCTCGCTCTCTCTGACACATGCTCGCTCTCTCTGACACATGCTCGCTCTCTCTCTGACACATGCTCGCTCTCTCTGACACAGGCTCGCTCTCTCTGACACATGCTCGCTCTCTCTGACACAGGCTCGCTCTCTCTGACACATGCTCGCTCTCTCTGACACAGGCTCGCTCTCTCTGACACAGGCTCGCTCTCTCTGACACATGCTCGCTCTCTCTGACACATGCTCGCTCTCTCTGACACAGGCTCGCTCTCTCTGACACAGGCTCGCTCTCTCTGACACAGGCTCGCTCTCTCTGACACAGGCTCGCTCTCTCTGACACATGCTCGCTCTCTCTGACACATGCTCGCTCTCTCTGACACAGGCTCGCTCTCTCTGACACAGGCTCGCTCTCTCTGACACAGGCTCGCTCTCTCTGACACAGGCTCGCTCTCTCTGACACATGATCGCTCTCTCTGACACATGCTCGCTCTCTCTGACACAGGCTCGCTGCATCTCACACATGCTCGCTCGCTCTGACAAATGCTCGCTCTCTCTGACACAGGCTCGCTCTCTCTGACACAGGCTCGCTCTCTCTCACACATGCTCGCTCTCTCTCACACATGCTCGCTCTCTCTGACACAGGCTCGCTCTCTCTGACACAGGCTCGCTCTCTCTGACACAGGCTCGCTCTCTCTGACACATGCTCGCTCTCTCTGACACATGCTCGCTCTCTCTGACACAGGCTCGCTCTCTCTCACACATGCTCGCTCTCTCTCACACATGCTCGCTCTGTCTGACACAGGCTCGCTCTCTCTGACACAGGCTCGCTCTCTCTGACACATGCTCGCTCTCTCTGACACAGGCTCGCTCTCTCTGACACAGGCTCGCTCTCTCTGACACAGGCTCGCTCTCTCTGACACATGCTCGCTCTCTCTGACACATGCTCGCTCTCTCTGACACAGGCTCGCTCTCTCTCACACATGCTCGCTCTCTCTCACACATGCTCGCTCTCTCTGACACAGGCTCGCTCTCTCTGACACAGGCTCGCTCTCTCTCACACATGCTCGCTCTCTCTCACACATGCTCGCTCTTTCTGACACAGGCTCGCTCTCTCTGACACAGGCTCACTCTCTCTGACACAGGCTCGCTCTCTCTGACACAGGCTCGCTCTCTCTGACACATGCTCGCTCTCTCTGACACATGCTCGCTCTCTCTCACACATGCTCGCTCTCTCTGACACATGCTCGCTCTCTCTGACACATGCTCGCTCTCTCTGACACAGGCTCGCTCTCTCTGACACAGGCTCGCTCTCTCTGACACAGGCTCGCTCTCTCTGACACATGCTCGCTCTCTCTGACACATGCTCGCTCTCTCTGACACAGGCTCGCTCTCTCTGACACATGCTCGCTCTCTCTGACACAGGCTCGCTCTCTCTGACACATGCTCGCTCTCTCTGACACAGGCTCACTCTCTCCACACATGCTCACTCTCTCTCACACATGCTCGCTCTCTCTGACACATGCTCGCTCTCTCTGACACATGCTCGCTCTCTCTGACACATGCTCGCTCTCTCTGACACATGCTCGCTCTCTCTGACACATGCTCGCTCTCTCTGACACAGGCTCACTCTCTCTGACACATGCTCACTCTCTCAGACACAGGCTCGCTCTCTTTGACAGATACTCATTCTCTCTGACACAGGCTCACACTCTCTCACACAGGCTCGCTCTCTCTGACACATGCTCGCTCTCTCTCACACATGCTCGCTCCTTCTGACACAGGCTCGCTCTCTCTGACACAGGCTCGCTCTCTCTGACACAGGCTCGCTCTCTCTGACACAGGCTCGCTCTCTCTGACACATGCTCGCTCTCTCTGACACATGCTCGCTCTCTCTGACACAGGCTCGCTCTCTCTGACACAGGCTCGCTCTCTCTGACACAGGCTCGCTCTCTCTGACACAGGCTCGCTCTCTCTGACACATGCTCGCTCTCTCTCACACATGCTCGCTCTCTCTGACACAGGCTCGCTCGCTGTCACACATGCTCGCTCTCTCTCACACATGCTCGCTCCTCTGACACAGGCTCGCTCTCTCTGACACAGGCTCGCTCTCTCTCACACATGCTCGCTCTCTCTCACACATGCTCGCTCTCTCTGACACAGGCTCGCTCTCTCTGACACATGCTCGCTCTCTCTGACACAGCTCGCTCTCTCTGACACATGCTCGCTCTCTCTGACACATGCTCGCTCTCTCTGACACAGGCTCGCTCTCTCTGACACAGGCTCGCTCTCTCTCACACATGCTCGCTCTCTCTCACACATGCTCGCTCTCTCTGACACAGGCTCGCTCTCTCTGACACAGGCTCGCTCTCTCTGACACAGGCTCGCTCTCTCTGACACATGCTCGCTCTCTCTGACACAGGCTCGCTCTCTCTGACACATGCTCGCTCTCTCTCACACATGCTCGCTCTCTCTGACACAGGCTCGCTCTCTCTGACACATGCTCGCTCTCTCTGACACATGCTCGCTCTCTCTGACACAGGCTCGCTCTCTCTGACACAGGCTCGCTCTCTCTCACACATGCTCGCTCTCTCTCACACATGCTCGCTCTCTCTGACACAGGCTCGCTCTCTCTGACACAGGCTCGCTCTCTCTGACACAGGCTCGCTCTCTCTGACACAGGCTCGCTCTCTCTGACACAAGCTCGCTCTCTCTCACACATGCTCGCTCTCTCTCACACATGCTCTCTCTCTCTGACACATGCTCGCTCTCTCTGACACAGGCTCGCTCTCTCTGACACAGGCTCGCTCTCTCTGACACAGGCTCACTCTCTCTGACACATGCTCGCTCTCTCTGACACATGCTCTCTCTCTGAACAGGCTCTCTCTCTCTGACACAGGCTCTCTCTCTCTGACACATGCTCGCTCTCACTGACTTAGGCTCACACTCTCTCACACATGCTTGCGCTCTCTGAAACAGGCTCACACTCTGCCACACATGATCACACTCTCTCACACATGCTCGCTCTCTCTGACACATGCTCGCTCTCTCTGACACATGCTCGCTCTCTCTGACACATGCTCGCTCTCTCTGACACATGCTCGCTCTCTCTGACACATGCTCGCTCTCTCTCACACAGGCTCACTCTCTCTGAAAAATCTTCACTCTCTCTGACACAGCCTCGCTCTCTCTGACACATGCTCGCTCTCTCTGACACAGGCTCGCTCTCTCTCACACAGGCTCGCTCTCTCTGACACATGCTCGCTCTCTCTCACACATGCTCGCTCTCTCTGAAACAGGCTCGCTCTCTCTGACACAGGCTCGCTCTCTCTGACACAGGATTGCTCTCTCTGACACAGGCTCGCTGCATCTCACACATGCTCGCTCGCTCTGACACAGTCTAGCTCTCTCTGACAAATGCTCGCTCTCTCTGACACAAGCTCACTCCTGTGACATATGCTCACACTCTCTGACACATGCTCACACTCTCTGACACAGGCTCGCTCTCTCTGACACATGCTCGCTCTCTCTAACACAGGCTTGCTCTCTCTGACACATGCTCGCTCTCTCTCACACATGTTCGCTCTCGTTGACACAGCATCACTCTCTCTGACACAGGCTCACACTCTCTCACTCATGCTCGCTTTCTCTGACACAGGCTCACTCTATCTCACACATGCTCGCTCGCTCTGACACAGTCTCCCTCTCTCTGACACATGCTCACTCTCTCTGACATATGCCCGCTCTCTCTGACACATGCTCGCTCTTTCTGACACAGGCTCGGTCTCTCTGACACAGGCTCACACTCTCTGACACAAGTTCGCTCTCTCTGACACATGCTCGCTCTCTCTGACACAGGCTCAGTCTCTCTGACCCAGGCTCGCTCTCGCTCACACAGGCTCACTCTCTCTGACACAAGTTCGCTCTCTCTGACACATGCTCGCTCTTTCTGACACATGCTCGCTCTCTCTAACACAGGCTTGCTCTCTCTGACACAGGCTCACTCTCTCTGACACAGGCTCACTCTCTCTGACACATGCTCGCTCTCTCTCACACATGTTCCCTCTCTCTCACACAGCATCACTCTCTCTGACACTGGCTCACAATCTCTCACACATGCTCGCTCTCTCTGACACAGGCTCACTCTATCTCACACATGCTCGCTCGCACTGACACAGTGTCGCTCTCTCTGACAAATGCTCGCTATCTCTGACACAGGCTCACTCTCTGTGACACATGCTCACTCTCTCTGACACAGGCTCGCTCTCTCTGACACAGGCTCGCACTCTCTGACACAGGCTCGCTCACTGTGACACATGCTCGCTCTTTCTGACACATGCTCGGTCTCTCTCACACATGCTTGGTCTCTCTGACAGTCTCGCTCTCTCTGACACATGCTCACTATCTCTGATACATGCTCGCTCTCTCTGACAAATGCTCGCTCTCTGACACATGCTCGCTCTCTCTGACACATGCTCGCTCTCTCTGACACAGGCTCACTCTCTCTGACACAGGCTCACGCTCTCTGACACATGCTCGCTCTCTCTGACACAGGCTCACTCTCTCTGACACAGGCTCGCTCGCTCTCACACATGCTCGCTCTCTCTCACACATGCTCGCTCTTTCTGACACAGGCTCGATCTCTCTGACAGAGGCTCGCTCGCTCTCACACATGCTCGCTCTCTCTCACACATGCTCGCTCTTTCTGACACAGGCTAGCTCTCTCATACACAGGCTCGCTCGCTCTGACAGAGGCTGGCTCTCTCTCACACATGCTCGCTCTCTCTCACACATGCTCACTCTCTCTGACACGTTCGTGCTCTCTCATACATGCTTGCTCTCTCTGACACATGCTCGCTCGCTGTCACACATGCTCGCCTCTCTCTCACACATGCTCACTCTATCTGACACAGGCTCGCTCGTCTCTGACACATGCTCGCTCTCTCTGACACATGCTCTGCTCTCTCTGACACTGCTCGCTCTCTCTGACACATGCTCGCTCTCTCTGACACATGCTCGCTCTCTCTGACACACGCTCGCTCTCTCGACACAGGCTCGCTCTCTCTGACACAGGCTCGTCTCGCTCTCACACATGCTCTCTCTCTCTCACACATGCACGCTCCTCTGACACATGGCTCGCCCTCTCTGACACAGGCTTCGCTCGCTCTCACACATGCTCGTTCTCTTCTGCACACATGCTCGTTTCTATCTCACACAGGCTCGCTCTCTCTGACACAGGCTCGCTCTTTTCTGACACAGGCTCGCTCTCTCTCGACACAGGCTCGCTCTCTCTGACACAAGCTGGCTCTCTCTCACACATGCTCGCTCTCTCTCACACATGCTCTCTCTCTCTGACACATGCTCGCTCTCTCTGACACAGGCTCGCACTCTCTGACACAGGCTCGCTCTCACTGACACAGGCTCACTCTCTCTGACACATGCTCGCTCTCTGTGAAACATGCTTGCTCTCTCTGGAACAGGCTCGCTCTCTCTGACACAGGCTCACACTCTCTGACACATGCTCGCTCTCACTGACTTAGGCTCACACCTCTCACACATGCTTGCGCTCTCTGAAACAGGCTCACACTCTGCCACACATGATCACAGCTCTCTCACACATGCTCGCACTCTCTGACACATGCTCGCTGTTTCTGACACATGCTCGCTCTCCTCTGACACATGCTCGCTGTCTCTGACACATGCTCGCTCTCTCTGACACATGCTCGCTCTCTCTCACACAGGCTCACTCTCTCTGAAAAATCTTCACTCTCTCTGGACACAGCCTCGCTCTCTCTGACAGATGCTCGTTCTCTCTGACACAGGCTCACTCTCTCTACACAGGCTCGCTCTCTCTGACACATGCTCGCTCTCTCTCACACATGCTCGCTCTCTCTGAAACAGGCTCGCTCTCTCTGACACAGGCTCGCTCTCTCTGACACAGGCTGCTCTCTCTGACACAGGCATCGCTCTATCTCGACACATGCTCGCTCGCTCTCTACACATGCTCGCTCTCTCGACACATGCTTCGCTCTCTCTGACACAGGCACGCTCCTCTTTGACACAGGCTCACTCTCTCTGACACAGGCTCACACTCCTGACACAGGCTCTACTCTCTCTGACACATGCTCGCTCTCTCTGACACAGGCTCGCTCGTCTTGACACATGCTCGCTATCTCTGCACACATGCTCGCTCTATCTGACACAGGCTCGCTCTCTCTGACACATGTCCACTCTCCTCTACACATGCTCGCTTCTTCTCTGACACAGGCTCGCTCTCTCTGACACATGCTCGCTCTCTCAGACAAATGCTCGCTCTCTCTGACAAATGCTCGCTCTCTCTGACACATGCTCGCTCTCTCTGACACAGGCTCGCTCTCTCTGACACAGGCTCGCTCTCTCTGACACAGGCTCACTCTCTCTGACACAGGCTCGCTCTCTCTGACACATGCTCGCTCTCTCTGACACAGGCTGAGTCTCTCTGACCCAGGCTCGCACTCGCTGACACAGGCTCACTCTCTCTGACACAAGTTCGCTCTCTCTGACACATGCTCGCTCTTTCTGACACATGCTCGTTCTCTCTAACACAGGCTTGCTCTCTCTGACACAGGCTCACTCTCCTGCGACCGCAGCCTCCACTCTCTCTGACACAGGCTCACTCTCTCTGACACATGCTCGCTCTCTCTCACACATGTTCCCTCTCTCTCACACAGCATCACTCTCTCTGACACTGGCTCACAATCTCTCACACATGCTCGCTCTCTCTGACACAGGCTCACTCTATCTCACACATGCTCGCTCGCTCTGACACAGTCTCGCTCTCTCTGACAAATGCTCGCTATCTCTGACACAGGCTCACTCTCTGTGACACATGCTCACTCTCTCTGACCCAGGCTCGCTCTCTCTGACACAGGCTCGCACTCTCTGACACAGGCTCGCTCACTGTGACACATGCTCGCTCTTTCTGACACATGCTCGGTCTCTCTCACACATGCTTGGTCTCTCTGACAGTCTCGCTCTCTCTGACACATGCTCACTATCTCTGATACATGCTCGCTCTCTCTGACAAATACTCACTCTCTGACACATGCTCGCTCTCTCTGACACATGCTCGCTCTCTCTGACACAGGCTCACTCTCTCTGACACAGGCTCACGCTCTCTGACACATGCTCGCTCTCTCTGACACAGGCTCACTCTCTCTGACACAGGCTCGCTCGCTCTCACACATGCTCGCTCTCTCTCACACATGCTCGCTCTTTCTGACACAGGCTCGATCTCTCTGACAGAGGCTCGCTCGCTCTCACACATGCTCGCTCTCTCTCACACATGCTCGCTCTTTCTGACACAGGCTAGCTCTCTCATACACAGGCTCGCTCGCTCTGACAGAGGCTGGCTCTCTCTCACACATGCTCGCTCTCTCTCACACATGCTCACTCTCTCTGACACGTTCGTGCTCTCTCATACATGCTTGCTCTCTCTGACACATGCTCGCTCACTCTGACACATGCTCGCTCTCTCTCACACATGCTCGCTCTCTCTGACACAGGCTCGCTCTCTCTGACACAGGCTCGCTCTCTCTGACACATGCTCGCTCTCTCTCTCACATGCTCGCTCTCTCTGACACAGGCTCGCTCTCTCTGACACAGGCTCGCTCTCTCTCACACAGGCTCGCTCTCTCTGACACAGGCTCGCTCTCTCTGACACAGGCTCGCTCGCTCTCACACATGCTCGCTCTCTCTCACACATGCTCGCTCCTTCTGACACAGGCTCGCTCTCTCTGACACAGGCTCGCTCTCTCTCACACATGCTCGTTCTCTCTCACACATGCTCGTTCTTTCTGACACAGGCTCGCTCTCTCTGACACAGGCTCGCTCTCTCTGACACAGGCTCGCTCTCTCTGACACAGGCTCGCTCTCTCTGACACAAGCTCGCTCTCTCTCACACATGCTCGCTCTCTCTCACACATGCTCTCTCTCTCTGACACATGCTCGCTCTCTCTGACACAGGCTCGCACTCTCTGACACAGGCTCGCTCTCTCTGACACAGGCTCACTCTCTCTGACACATGCTCGCTCTCTGTGAAACATGCTTGCTCTCTCTGACACAGGCTCGCTCTCTCTGACACAGGTTCGCTCTCTCTGACACAGGCTCGCTCTCACTGACACAGGCTCACACTCTCTCACACATGCTTGCGCTCTCTGAAACAGGCTCACACTCTGACACACATGATCTCACTCTCTCACACATGCTCGCTCTCTCTGACACATGCTCGCTGTTTCTGACACATGCTCGCTCTCTCTGACACATGCTCGCACTCTCTGACACATGCTCCGCTCTCTTCTGACACAGGCTCGACTCTCTCTCATACCAGTGCTCACTCTCTCTGACAATGCTCACTCTCCTCCTGACACATGCTCGCTCTCTCTGACAGATGCTCGCTCTCTCTGACTATGCTTCGCTCTCTCTGCACACATGCTCGCTCTCTATCACACATGCTCGCTCTCTCTCACACATGCTCGCTCTCTCTGACACATGCTCGCTCTCTCTGAACAGGCTCGCTCTCTCTGACCCAGGCTTGCTCTCTCTCACACATGCTCGCTCTCTCTCACACATGCTCGCTCTCTCTGACACAGGCTAGCTCTCTCTGACACATGCTCGCTCTCTCTCGACACATGCTCGCTCTCTCTGACACATGCTCGCTCTCTCTTGACACATGCTCGCTCTCTCTGACACAGGCTCGCTCTCTCTGACACAGGCTCGCTCTCTCTGACACAGGCTCGCTCGCTCTCACACATGCTCGCTCTCTCTCAAACATGCTCGCTCCTACTGACACAGGCTCGCTCTCTCTGACTCAGGCTCGCTCGCTCTCACACATGCTCGCTCTCTCTCACACATGTTCGCTCCTTCTGACACAGGCTCGCTCTCTCTGACACAGGCTCACTCTCTCTGACACAGGCTCACACTCTCTGACACAGGCTCACTCTCTCTGACACATGCTCGCTCTCTCTGACACATGCTCGCTCTCTCTGACACATGCTCACTCTATCTGATACAGGCTCGCTCTTTCTGACACATGCTCACTCTCTCTGACACATGCTCACTCTCTCTCACACATGCTCCCTCCGTCTCACACAGCCTCACTCTCTCTGACACAGACTCGTTCTCTCTGACACAGGCTCGCTCTCTCTGATACATGCTCACTCTCTCTGACACAGTCTCGGTCTCTCTGACACAGGCTCACTCTCTCTGACACATGCTCACTTTCCCTGACACATTCTCGGTGTCTCTCACACAGGCTCGCTCTCCCTCACACAGCTCACTCTCTCTGACACTGGCTCACAATCTCTCACACGTGCTCGCTCTCTCTGACACAGGCTCACTCTCTCTCACACATGCTCGCTCGCTCTGACACAGTGTCGCTCTCTCTGACAAATGCTCGCTCTCTCTGACACAGGCTCACTCTCTCTGACACATGCTCACTCTCTCTGACCAAGGCTCGCTCTCTCTGACCACAGGCTCGCACTCTCTGACACAGGCTCGCTCACTGTGACACATGCTCGCTCTTTCTGACCACATGCTCGGTCTCTCTCACACATGCTTGGTCTCTCTGACAGTCTCGCTCTCTCTGACACATGCTCACTATCTCTGATACATGCTCGCTCTCTCTGACAAATGCTCACTCTCTGACACATGCTCGCTCTCTCTGACACATGCTCGCTCTCTCTGACACAGGCTCGCTCTCTCTGACACAGGCTCACGCTCTCTGACACATGCTCGCTCTCTCTGACACAGGCTCACTCTCTCTGACACAGGCTCGCTCGCTCTCACACATGCTCGCTCTCTCTCACACATGCTCGCTCTTTCTGACACAGGCTCGCTCTCTCTGACACAGGCTCGCTCGCTCTCACACATGCTCGCTCTCTCTCACACATGCTCGCTCTCTCTGACACAGGCTCGCTCTCTCTGACACAGGCTCGCTCGCTCTGACACAGGCTCGCTCTCTCTCACACATGCTCGCTCTCTCTCACACATGCTCACTCTCTCTGACACATGCTCGCTCTCTCTCACACATGCTCGCTCTCTCTGACACAGGCTCGCTCTCTCTCACACATGCTCGCTCTCTCTCACACATGCTCACTCCTCTGACACAGGCTCGCTCTCTCTGACACAGGCTCGCTCTCTCTCACACATGCTCGCTCTCTCTGACACAGGCTCGCTCTCTCTGACACAGGCTCGCTCTCTCTGACACAGGCTCGCTCTCTCTGACACAGGCTCGCTCTCTCTGACACAGGCTCGCTCTCTCTGACACATGCTCGCTCTCTCTGACACATGCTCGCTCTCTCTGACACAGCTCGCTCTCTCTCACACATGCTCGCTCTCTCTGACACATGCTCGCTCTCTCTGACACAGGCTCGCTCTCTCTGACACATGCTCGCTCTCTCTGACACAGGCTCGCTCTCTCTGACACAGGCTCGCTCTCTCTGACACAGGCTCGCTCTCTCTGACACATGCTCGCTCTCTCTGACACAGGCTCGCTCTCTCTGACACAGGCTCGCTCTCTCTGACACAGGCTCGCTCTCTCTCACACATGCTCGCTCTCTCTGACACATGCTCGCTCTCTCTGACACATGCTCGCTCTCTCTGACACATGCTCGCTCTCTCTGACACATGCTCGCTCTCTCTGACACAGGCTCGCTCTCTCTGACACAGGCTCGCTCTCTCTGACACATGCTCGCTCTCTCTGACACAGCTCGCTCTCTCTGACACAGCTCGCTCTCTCTGACACAGGCTCACTCTCTCTGACACATGCTCGCTCTCTCTGACACATGCTCGCTCTCTCTGACACATGCTCGCTCTCTCTGACACATGCTCACTCTCTCTGACACAGGCTCGCTCTCTCTGACACAGGCTCGCTCTCTCTGACACATGCTCGCTCTCTCTGACACATGCTCGCTCTCTCTGACACAGGCTCGCTCTCTCTGACACAGGCTCGCTCTCTCTGACACATGCTCGCTCTCTCTGACACAGGCTCGCTCTCTCTCACACATGCTCGCTCTCTCTGACACATGCTCACTCTCTCTGACACATGCTCGCTCTCTCTGACACATGCTCGCTCTCTCTGACACAGCTCGCTCTCTCTGACACATGCTCGCTCTCTCTGACACATGCTCGCTCTCTCTGACACATGCTCGCTCTCTCTGACACAGGCTCGCTCTCTCTGACACAGCTCGCTCTCTCTGACACAGGCTCGCTCTCTCTGACACAGGCTCGCTCTCTCTGACACATGCTCGCTCTCTCTGACACAGGCTCGCTCTCTCTGACACAGGCTCGCTCTCTCTGACACAGGCTCGCTCTCTCTGACACATGCTCGCTCTCTCTGACACATGCTCGCTCTCTCTGACACAGGCTCGCTCTCTCTGACACAGGCTCGCTCTCTCTGACACAGGCTCGCTCTCTCTGACACAGGCTCGCTCTCTCTGACACAGGCTCGCTCTCTCTGACACATGCTCGCTCTCTCTGACACAGGCTCGCTCTCTCTGACACATGCTCGCTCTCTCTGACACAGCTCGCTCACTCTGACACATGCTCACTCTCTCTGACACATGCTCGCTCTCTCTGACACAGGCTCGCTCTCTCTGACACATGCTCGCTCTCTCTGACACATGCTCGCTCTCTCTGACACATGCTCGCTCTCTCTGACACATGCTCGCTCTCTCTCACACATGCTCGCTCTCTCTGACACATGCTCGCTCTCTCTGACACATGCTCGCTCTCTCTGACACATGCTCGCTCTCTCTGACACATGCTCGCTCTCTCTGACACATGCTCGCTCTCTCTGACACATGCTCGCTCTCTCTGACACAGGCTCGCTCTCTCTGACACAGGCTCGCTCTCTCTGACACAGGCTCGCTCTCTCTGACACAGGCTCGCTCTCTCTGACACAGGCTCGCTCTCTCTGACACATGCTCGCTCTCTCTGACACAGGCTCGCTCTCTCTGACACAGGCTCGCTCTCTCTGACACATGCTCGCTCTCTCTGACACATGCTCGCTCTCTCTGACACAGGCTCGCTCTCTCTGACACAGGCTCGCTCTCTCTGACACAGGCTCGCTCTCTCTGACACATGCTCGCTCTCTCTCACACATGCTCGCTCTCTCTCACACATGCTCGCTCTCTCTGACACAGGCTCGCTCTCTCTGACACAGGCTCGCTCTCTCTCACACATGCTCGCTCTCTCTCACACATGCTCGCTCTCTCTGACACAGGCTCGCTCTCTCTGACACAGGCTCGCTCTCTCTGACACATGCTCGCTCTCTCTGACACATGCTCGCTCTCTCTGACACATGCTCGCTCTCTCTGACACAGGCTCGCTCTCTCTGACACAGGCTCGCTCTCTCTGACACATGCTCGCTCTCTCTGACACATGCTCGCTCTCTCTGACACAGGCTAGCTCTCTCATACACAGGCTCGCTCTCTCTGACAGAGGCTGGCTCGATCTCACACATGCTCGCTCTCTCTCACACATGCTCGATCTTTCTGACACACGCTCGCTCTCCCTGACACATGCTCGCTCTCTCTGACACAGGCTCGCTCTCTCTGACACAGGCTCGCTCGCTCTGACACATGCTCGCTCTCTCTCACACATGCTCGCTCTCTCTGACACAGGCTCGCTCTCTCTCACACATGCTCGCTCTCTCTCACACATGCTCGCTCTCTCTGACACAGGCTCGCTCTCTCTGACACAGGCTCGCTCTCTCTCACACATGCTCGCTCTCTCTCACACATGCTCGCTCTCTCTGACACAGGCTCGCTCTCTCTGACACAGGCTCGCTCTCTCTGACACAGGCTCGCTCTCTCTGACACAGGCTCGCTCTCTCTGACACAGGCTCGCTCTCTCTGACACATGCTCGCTCTCTCTCACACATGCTCGCTCTCTCTCACACATGCTCGCTCTCTCTGACACATGCTCGCTCTCTCTGACACAGGCTCGCTCTCTCTGACACAGGCTCGCTCTCTCTGACACAGGCTCGCTCTCTCTGACACATGCTCGCTCTCTCTGACACATGCTCGCTCTCTCTGACACAGGCTCGCTCTCTCTGACACAGGCTCGCTCTCTCTGACACATGCTCGCTCTCTCTGACACAGGCTCGCTCTCTCTCACACATGCTCGCTCTCTCTGACACAGGCTCACTCTCTCCACACATGCTCACTCTCTCTGACACATGCTCGCTCTCTCTGACACATGCTCGCTCTCTCTGACACATGCTCGCTCTCTCTGACACATGCTCGCTCTCTCTGACACATGCTCGCTCTCTCTGACACATGCTCGCTCTCTCTCACACAGGCTCACTCTCTCTGACACATCTCACTCTCTCTGACACAGCCTCGCTCTCTCTGACACATGCTCGCTCTCTCTGACACAGGCTCGCTCTCTCTCACACAGGCTCGCTCTCTCTCACACATGCTCGCTCTCTCTCACACATGCTCGCTCTCTCTGACACAGGCTCGCTCTCTCTGACACAGGCTCGCTCTCTCTGACACAGGCTTGCTCTCTCTGACACAGGCTCGCTGTCTCTCACACATGCTCGCTCGCTCTGACACAGTCTAGCTCTCTCTGACACATGCTCGCTCTCTCTGACACAGGCTCACTCCCTCTGACACATGCTCACACTCTCTGACACATGCTCACACTCTCTGACACAGGCTCGCTCTCTCTGACACATGCTCGCTCTCTCTGACACAGGCTCGCTCTCTCTGACACATGCTCGCTCTCTCTCACACATGCTCGCTCTCTCTGACACAGCTCACTCTCTCTGACACAGGCTCACTCTCTCTCACACATGCTCGCTCTCTCTGACACAGGCTCACTCTCTCTCACACATGCTCGCTCGCTCTGACACAGTCTCCCTCTCTCTGACACATGCTCACTCTCTCTGACACATGCTCGCTCTCTCTGACACATGCTCGCTCTCTCTGACACAGGCTCGCTCTCTCTGACACAGGCTCACTCTCTCTGACACAAGCTCGCTCTCTCTGACACATGCTCGCTCTCTCTGACACAGGCTCGTCTCTCTGACACAGGCTCGCTCTCTCTCACACAGGCTCACTCTCTCTGACACAAGCTCGCTCTCTCTGACACATGCTCGCTCTTCTGACACATGCTCGCTCTCTCTAACACAGGCTCGCTCTCTCTGACACAGGCTCACTCTCTCTGACACAGGCTCACTCTCTCTGACACATGCTCGCTCTCTCTCACACATGCTCGCTCTCTCTCACACAGCTCACTCTCTCTGACACTGGCTCACTCTCTCTCACACATGCTCGCTCTCTCTGACACAGGCTCACTCTCTCTCACACATGCTCGCTCTCTCTGACACAGTGCTCGCTCTCTCTGACACATGCTCGCTCTCTCTGACACAGGCTCACTCTCTCTGACACATGCTCACTCTCTCTGACACAGGCTCGCTCTCTCTGACACAGGCTCGCTCTCTCTGACACAGGCTCGCTCACTCTGACACATGCTCGCTCTTCTGACACATGCTCGGTCTCTCTCACACATGCTCGCTCTCTCTGACAGTCTCGCTCTCTGTGACACATGCTCACTCTCTCTGATACATGCTCGCTCTCTCTGACACATGCTCACTCTCTGACACATGCTCGCTCTCTCTGACACATGCTCGCTCTCTCTGACACAGGCTCGCTCTCTCTGACACAGGCTCAGTCTCTCTGACCCACGCTCGCTCTCGCTCACACAGGCTCGCTCTCTCTGACACAGGCTCGCTCGCTCTCACACATGCTCGCTCTCTCTCACACATGCTCGCTCTTTCTGACACAGGCTCGCTCTCTCTGACACAGGCTCGCTCTCTCTCACACATGCTCGCTCTCTCTCACACATGCTCGCTCTCTCTGACACAGGCTCGCTCTCTCTGACACAGGCTCGCTCTCTCTGACACAGGCTCGCTCTCTCTCACACATGCTCGCTCTCTCTCACACATGCTCACTCTCTCTGACACATGCTCGCTCTCTCTCACACATGCTCGCTCTCTCTGACACATGCTCACTCTCTCTGAACAGGCTCGCTCTCTCTGCCACATGCTCACTCTCTCTGACACAGGCTCGACTCTCTCACACAGGCTCGCTCTCTCTGACACATGCTCGCTCTCTCTACACATGCTCGTCTCTCTCTGAAACAGGCTCGCTCTCTCTGCTCACAAGCTCGCTCTCTCTGACACAGGCTCGGCTCTCTCTGACACAGGCTCGCTCCCTCTGACACATGCTCGCTCTCTCTATCACATGCTCGTCTCTCTGACACAGGCTCGCTCTCCCTGACACAGCTGCTCGCTCTCTCTGACACATGCTCGCCTCTCTCTGACAACAGCTCGCTCACTCTGACACATTGCTCGCTCTCTCTCACACATGCTCGCATCTCTCTGACACAGGCTCGCTCTTTCTGACACAGGCTCGCTCTCTCTGACACAGGCTCGCTCTCTCTGACTACAGGCTCGCTCTCTCTGACACAGCTCGCTCTCTCTGACACAGGCTCCCTCTCTCTCACACATGCTCGCTCTCTCTGACACAGGCTCACTCTCTCTGACACATGCTCGCTCTCTCTGACACATGCTCGCTCTCTCTGACACAGGCCCGCTCTCTCTGACACAGGCTCACTCTCTCTGACACATGCTCGCTCTCTCTGACACAGGCTCACTCTATCTCAAACATGCTCACTCTCTCTGACACAGGCTCACACTCTGCCACACATGCTCACACTCTCTCACACATGCTCGCTCTCTCTGACACATGCTCGCTCTTTCTGACACATGCTCGCTCTCTCTGACACATGCTCGCTCTCTCTGACACATGCTCGCTCTCTCTGACACATGCTCGCTCTCTCTGACACAGGCTCGCTCTCTCTGACACATCTCACTCTCTCTGACACAGCCTCGCTCTCTCTGACACATGCTCGCTCTCTCTGACACAGGCTCGCTCTCTCTCACACAGGCTCGCTCTCTCTCACACATGCTCGCTCTCTCTCACACATGCTCGCTCTCTCTGACACATGCTCGCTCTCTCTGACACAGGCTCGCTCTCTCTGACACAGGCTCGCTCTCTCTGACACAGGCTCGCTCTCTCTCACACATGCTCGCTCTCTCTGACACAGGCTCGCTCTCTCTGACACAATGCTCGCTCTCTCTGACACATGCTCACTCTCTCTGACACATGCTCACTCTCTCTGACACATGCTCACTCTCTCTGACACAGGCTCGCTCTCTCTGACACATGCTCGCTCTCTCTGACACAGGCTCGCTCTCTCTGACACATGCTCGCTCTCTCTCACACATGCTCGCTCTCTCTGACACAGCTCACTCTCTCTGACACAGGCTCACTCTCTCTCACACATGCTCGCTCTCTCTGACACAGGCTCGCTCTCTCTGACACATGCTCGCTCTCTCTGACACAGTCTCGCTCTCTCTGACACATGCTCACTCTCTCTGACACATGCTCGCTCTCTCTGACACATGCTCGCTCTCTCTGACACA
This sequence comes from Carcharodon carcharias, assembly GCF_017639515.1. Classification (NCBI taxonomy): domain Eukaryota; kingdom Metazoa; phylum Chordata; class Chondrichthyes; order Lamniformes; family Lamnidae; genus Carcharodon; species Carcharodon carcharias. The sequence goes on from NC_054480.1 coordinate 14,683,634, forward strand.
GGCTCGCTCTCTCTGACACAGGCTCGCTCTCTGACACAAGTTCGCTCTCTCTGACACATGCTCGCTCTCTCTGACACAGGCTCGCTCTCTCTGACACAGGCTCGCTCTCTCTCACACAGGCTCACTCTCTCTGACACATGCTCGCTCTCTCTGACACATGTTCGCTCTCTCTGACACATGCTCGCTCTCTCTCACACATGGCTCGCTCTCTCTGACACAGGCTCGCTCTCTCTGACACAGGCTCACTCTCTCTGACACATGCTCGCTCTCTCTCACACATGCTCGCTCTCTCTCACACAGCTCGCTCTCTCTGACACTGGCTCACTCTCTCACACATGCTCGCTCTCTCTGACACAGGCTCACTCTCTCTCACACATGCTCGCTCTCTCTGACACAGTGCTCGCTCTCTCTGACACATGCTCGCTCTCTCTGACACAGGCTCGCTCTCTCTGACACATGCTCGCTCTCTCTGACACAGGCTCGCTCTCTCTGACACAGGCTCGCTCTCTCTGACACAGGCTCGCTCTCTCTGACTCAGGCTCGCTCGCTCTCACACATGCTCATTTCTCTCTCACACATGCTCATCTTTCTGACAAGGCTCGCTCTCTCATGACACATGCTCGCTCTCTCATCACACATGCTCGCTCTCTCTGACACAGGCTCGCTCGCTGTCACACATGCTCGCTCTCTCTCACACATGCTCACTCCATCTGACCACAGGCTCGCTCTCTCTGACACCCAGGCTCGCTCGCTCTCACACATGCTCGCTCTCTCTCTCAAATGCTCGCTCTCTCTGACACAGGCTCGCTCTCTCTGAAACAGCGCGCTCTCTCTGTCACAGGCTCGCTCTCTCTGAAACAGGCTCGCTCTCTCTGACACAGGCTCGCTCTCTCTGACACATGCTCGCTCTCTCTGACACATGCTCGCTCTCTCTGACACAGGCTTCGCTCGCTGTCACACATGCCTCTCTCTCTCTCACAAATGCTCGCTCCTTCTGACACAGGCTCGCTCTCTCTGACACAGGCTCGCTCGCTCTGACACATGCTCGCTCTCTCTCACACATGCTTGCTCTCTCTGACACAGGCTCGCTCTTTCTGACACAGGCTCGCTCTTTCTGACACAGGCTCGCTCTCTCTGACACAGGCTCGCTCTCTCTGACACAGGCTCGCTCTCTCTGACACGATGCTGGCTCTCTCTCACACATGCTCTCTCTCTCTGACACATGCTCTCTCTCTCTGACACATGCTCGCCCTTCTCTGACACAGGCTCGCTCCTCACTGACACAGGCTCACTCTCTCTGACACATGCTCGCTCTCTGTGAAACATGCTTGCTCTCTCTGGAACAGGCTCGCTCTCTCTGACACAGGCTCACACTCTCTGACACATGCTCGCTCTCACTGACTTAGGCTCACACTCTCTCACACATGCTTGCGCTCTCTGAAACAGGCTCACACTCTGCCACACATGATCACACTCTCTCACACACATGCTCGCTCTCTCTGACACTTGCTCGCTGTTTCTGACACATGCTCGCTCTCTCTGACACATGCTCGGCTGTCTCTGACACATGCTCGCTCTCTCTGACACATGCTCGCTCTCTCTCACACAGGCTCACTCTCTCTGAAAAATCTTCACTCTCTCTGACACAGCCTCGCTCTCTCTGACAGATGCTCGCTCTCTCTGACAGAGGCTCGCTCTCTCTCACCCACGGCTCGACTCTCTCTCACACATGCTCTCTCTCTCAACAGTGCTCGCTCTCTCTGAAACATGCTCGCTCTCTCTGAAACATGCTCGCTCTCTCTGACACAGGCTCGCTCTCTCTGACACAGGATTGCTCTCTCTGACACAGGCTCGCTGTATCTCACACATGCTCGCTCGCTCTGACACAGTCTAGCTCTCTCTGACAAATGCTCGCTCTCTCTGACACAAGCTCACTCCCTGTGACATATGCTCACACTCTCTGACATATGCTCACACTCTCTGACACAGGCTCGCTCTCTCTAACACAGGCTTGCTCTCTCTGACACAGGCTTGCTCTCTCTGACACATGCTCGCTCTCTCTCACTCATGTTCGCTCTCGTTGACACAGCATCACTCTCTCTGACACAGGCTCACACTCTCTCACTCATGCTCGCTCTCTCTGACACAGGCTCACTCTATCTCACACATGCTCGCTCGCTCTGGCACAGTCTCCCTCTCTCTGACACATGCTCACTCTCTCTGACATATGCCCGCTCTCTCTGATACATGCTCGCTCTTTCTGACACAGGCTCGGTCTCTCTGACACAGGCTCACACTCTCTGACACAAGTTCGCTCTCTCTGACACATGCTCGCTCTCTCTGACACAGGCTCAGTCTCTCTGACCCAGGCTCGCTCTCGCTCACACAGGCTCACTCTCTCTGACACAAGTTCGCTCTCTCTGACACATGCTCGCTCTTTCTGACACATGCTCGCTCTCTCTAACACAGGCTTGCTCTCTCTGACACAGGCTCACTCTCTCTGACACAGGCTCACTCTCTCTGACACATGCTCGCTCTCTCTCACACATGTTCGCTCTCTCTCACACAGCATCACTCTCTCTGACACTGGCTCACAATCTCTCACACGTGCTCGATCTCTCTGACACAGGATCACTCTATCTCACACATGCTCGCTCGCACTGACACAGTGTCGCTCTCTCTGACAAATGCTCGCTATCTCTGACACAGGCTCACTCTCTGTGACACATGCTCACTCTCTCTGACCCAGGCTCGCTCTCTCTGACACAGGCTCGCACTCTCTGACACAGGCTCGCTCACTGTGACACATGTTCGCTCTTTCTGACACATGCTCGGTCTCTCTCACACATGCTTGGTCTCTCTGACAGTCTCGCTCTCTCTGACACATGCTCACTATCTCTGATACATGCTCGCTCTCTCTGACAAATGCTCACTCTCTGACACATGCTCGCTCTCTCTGACACATGCTCGCTCTCTCTGACACAGGCTCGCTTTCTCTGACACAGGTTCACGCTCTCTGACACATGCTCGCACTCTCTGACACAGGCTCACTCTCTCTGACACAGGCTCGCTCGCTCTCACTCATGCTCGCTCTCTCTCACACATGCTCGCTCTTTCTGACACAGGCTCGATCTCTCTGACAGAGGCTCGCTCGCTCTCACACATGCTCGCTCTCTCTCACAACTGCTTGCTCTTTCTGACAGAGGCAAGCTCTCTCAGACACAGGCTCGCTCGCTCTGACACAGGCTGGCTCTCTCTCACACATGCTCGCTCTCTCTCACACATGTTCACTCTCTCTGACACATGCTCGCTCTCTCTGACACATGCTCGCTCTCTCTCACACATGCTCGCTCTCTCTGACACAGGCTCGCTCGCTGTCACACATGCTCGCTCTCTCTCACACATGCTCACTGCATCTGACACAGGCTCGCTCTCTCTGACACAGGCTCGCTCACTCTGAAACAGGCTCGCTCTCTCTGACACAGGCTCGCTCTCTCTGACACAGGCTCGCTCACTCTGACACATGCTCGCTCTCTCTCACACATGCTCGCTCTCTCTGACACAGGCTCGCTCGCTGTAACACATGCTCTCTCTCTCTCACAAATGCTCGCTCCTTCTGACACAGGCTCGCTCTCTCTGACAGAGGCTCGCTCGCTCTCACACATGCTCGTTCTCTCTCACACATGCTCGTTCTTTATGACACAGGCTCGCTCTCTCTGACACAGGCTCGCTCTTTCTGACACAGGCTCGCTCTCTCTGACACAGGCTCGCTCTCTCTGACACAAGCTGGCTCTCTCTCACACATGCTCGCTCTCTCTCACACATGCTCTCTCTCTCTGACACATACTCGCTCTCTCTGACACAGGCTCGCACTCTCTGACACAGGCTCGCTCTCACTGACACAGGCTCACTCTCTCTGACACATGCTCACTCTCTGTGAAACATGCTTGCTCTCTCTGGAACAGGCTCGCTCTCTCTGACACAGGCTCACACTCTCTGACACATGCTCGCTCTCACTGACTTAGGCTCACACTCTCTCACACATGCTTGCGCTCTCTGAAACAGGCTCACACTCTGCCACACATGATCACACTCTCTCACACATGCTCGCTCTCTCTGACACATGCTCGCTGTTTCTGACACATGCTCGCTCTCTCTGACACATGCTCGCTGTCTCTGACACATGCTCGCTCTCTCTGACACATGCTCGCTCTCTCTCACACAGGCTCACTCTCTCTGAAAAATCTTCACTCTCTCTGACACAGCCTCGCTCTCTCTGACAGATGCTCGCTCTCTCTGACAGAGGCTCGCTCTCTCTCACACAGGCTCGCTCTCTCTCACACATGCTCGCTCTCTCTCACACATGCTCGCTCTCTCTGAAACATGCTCGCTCTCTCTGACACAGGCTCGCTCTCTCTGACACAGGATTGCTCTCTCTGACACAGGCTCGCTGTATCTCACACATGCTCGCTCGCTCTGACACAGTCTAGCTCTCCCTGACAAATGCTCGCTCTCTCTGACACAAGCTCACTCCCTGTGACATATGCTCACACTCTCTGACATATGCTCACACTCTCTGACACAGGCTCGCTCTCTCTGACACATGCTCGCTCTCTCTAACACAGGCTTGCTCTCTCTGACACATGCTCGCTCTCTCTCACTCATGTTCGCTCTCGTTGACACAGCATCACTCTCTCTGACACTGGCTCACACTCTCTCACTCATGCTCGCTTTCTCTGACACAGGCTCACTCTATCTCACACATGCTCGCTCGCTCTGACACAGTCTCCCTCTCTCTGACACTTGCTCACTCTCTCTGACATATGCCTGCTCTCTCTGATACATGCTCGCTCTTTCTGACACAGGCTCGGTCTCTCTGACACCGGCTCACACTCTCTGACACAAGTTCGCTCTCTCTGACACATGCTCGCTCTCTCTGACACAGGCTCAGTCTCTCTGACCCAGGCTCGCTCTCGCTCACACAGGCTCACTCTCTCTGACACAAGTTGCTTTCTCTGACACATGCTCGCTCTTTCTGACACATGCTCGCTCTCTCTAACACAGGCTTGCTCTCTCTGACACAGGCTCACTCTCTCTGACACAGGCTCACTCTCTCTGACACATGCTCGCTCTCTCTCACACATGTTCGCTCTCTCTCACACAGCATCACTCTCTCTGACACTGGCTCACAATCACTCACACGGGCTCGATCTCTCTGACACAGGATCACTCTATCTCACACATGCTCGCTCGCACTGACACAGTGTCGCTCTCTCTGACAAATGCTCGCTATCTCTGACACATGCTCGCTCTCTCTGACACATGCTCGCTCTCTCTCACACAGGCTCGCTCTCTCTGACACAGGCTCGCTCTCTCTGACACATGCTCGCTCACTCTGACACATGCTCGCTCTCTCTGACACATGCTCGTCTCTCTCACACATGCTCGTCTCTCTCACAGTCTCGCTCTCATCTGACACAGGCTCACTATCTCTGACACATGCTCGCTCTCTCTCACACATGCTCGCTCTCTCTCACACATGCTCGCTCTCTCTGACACAGGCTCGCTCTCTCTGACACAGGCACGCTCTCTCTGACACATGCTCGCTCTCTCTGACACATGCTCGCTCTCTCTGACACAGGCTCACTCTCTCTGACACAGGCTCGCTCGCTCTCACTCATGCTCGCTCTCTCTCACACATGCTCGCTCTTTCTGACACAGGCTCGATCTCTCTGACAGAGGCTCGCTCGCTCTCACACATGCTCGCTCTCTCTCACACATGCTCGCTCTTTCTGACACAGGCAAGCTCTCTCAGACACAGGCTCGCTCGCTCTGACACAGGCTGGCTCTCTCTCACACATGCTCGCTCTCTCTCACACATGTTCACTCTCTCTGACACATGCTCGCTCTCTCTCACACATGCTCGCTCTCTCTGACACAGGCTCGCTCGCTGTCACACATGATCGCTCTCTCTCACACATGCTCACTCCATCTGACACAGGCTCGCTCTCTCTGACACAGGCTCGCTCGCTCTTACACATGCTCGCTCTCTCTCTCACATGCTCGCTCTCTCTGAAACAGGCTCGCTCTCTCTGAAACAGGCGCGCTCTCTCTCACACAGGCTCGCTCTCTCTGACACAGGCTCGCTCTCTCTGACACAGGCTCGCTCGCTGTCACACATGCTCTCTCTCTCTCACAAATGCTCGCTCCTTCTGACACAGGCTCGCTCTCTCTGACACAGGTTCGCTCGCTCTCACACATGCTCGTTCTCTCTCACACATGCTCGTTCTTTATGACACAGGCTCGCTCTCTCTGACACAGGCTCGCTCTTTCTGACACAGGCTCGCTCTCTCTGACACAGGCTCGCTCTCTCTGACACAAGCTGGCTCTCTCTCACACATGCTCGCTCTCTCTCACACATGCTCTCTCTCTCTGACACATGCTCGCTCTCTCTGACACAGGCTCGCACTCTCTGACACAGGCTCGCTCTCACTGACACAGGCTCACTCTCTCTGACACATGCTCGCTCTCTGTGAAACATGCTTGCTCTCTCTGGAACAGGCTCGCTCTCTCTGACACAGGCTCACACTCTCTGACACATGCTCGCTCTCACTGACTTAGGCTCACACTCTCTCACACATGCTTGCGCTCTCTGAAACAGGCTCACACTCTGCCACACATGATCACACTCTCTCACACATGCTCGCTCTCTCTGACACATGCTCGCTGTTTCTGACACATGCTCGCTCTCTCTGACACATGCTCGCTGTCTCTGACACATGCTCGCTCTCTCTGACACATGCTCGCTCTCTCTCACACAGGCTCACTCTCTCTGAAAAATCTTCACTCTCTCTGACACAGCCTCGCTCTCTCTGACAGATGCTTGCTCTCTCTGACAGAGGCTCGCTCTCTCTCACACAGGCTCGCTCTCTCTCACACATGCTCGCTCTCTCTCACACATGCTCGCTCTCTCTGAAACATGCTCGCTCTCTCTGACACAGGCTCGCTCTCTCTGACACAGGATTGCTCTCTCTGACACAGGCTCGCTGTATCTCACACATGCTCGCTCGCTCTGACACAGTCTAGCTCTCTCTGACAAATGCTCGCTCTCTCTGACACAAGCTCACTCCCTGTGACATATGCTCACACTCTCTGACATATGCTCACACTCTCTGACACAGGCTCGCTCTCTCTGACACATGCTCGCTCTCTCTAACACAGGCTTGCTCTCTCTGACACATGCTCGCTCTCTCTCACTCATGTTCGCTCTCGTTGACACAGCATCACTCTCTCTGACACAGGCTCACACTCTCTCACTCATGCTCGCTTTCTCTGACACAGGCTCACTCTATCTCACACATGCTCGCTCGCTCTGACACAGTCTCCCTCTCTCTGACACTTGCTCACTCTCTCTGACATATGCCCGCTCTCTCTGATACATGCTCGCTCTTTCTGACACAGGCTCGGTCTCTCTGACACAGGCTCACACTCTCTGACACAAGTTCGCTCTCTCTGACACATGCTCGCTCTCTCTGACACAGGCTCAGTCTCTCTGACCCAGGCTCGCTCTCGCTCACACAGGCTCACTCTCTCTGACACAAGTTCGCTCTCTCTGACACATGCTCGCTCTTTCTGACAAATGCTCGCTCTCTCTAACACAGGCTTGCTCTCTCTGACACAGGCTCACTCTCTCTGACACAGGCTCACTCTCTCTGACACATGCTCGCTCTCTCTCACACATGTTCGCTCTCTCTCACACAGCATCACTCTCTCTGACACTGGCTCACAATCTCTCACACGTGCTCGATCTCTCTGACACAGGATCACTCTATCTCACACATGTTCGCTCGCACTGACACAGTGTCGCTCTCTCTGACAAATGCTCGCTATCTCTGACACAGGCTCACTCTCTGTGACACATGCTCACTCTCTCTGACCCAGGCTCGCTCTCTCTGACACAGGCTCGCACTCTCTGACACGGGCTTGCTCACTGTGACACATGCTTGCTCTTTCTGACACATGCTCGGTCTCTCTCACACATGCTTGGTCTCTCTGACAGTCTCGCTCTCTCTGACACATGCTCACTATCTCTGATACATGCTCGCTCTCTCTGACAAATGCTCACTCTCTGACACATGCTCGCTCTCTCTGACACATGCTCGCTCTCTCTGACACAGGCTCGCTCTCTCTGACACAGGTTCACGCTCTCTGACACATGCTCGCTCTCTCTGACACAGGCTCACTCTCTCTGACACAGGCTCGCTCGCTCTCACTCATGCTCGCTCTCTCTCACACATGCTCGCTCTTTCTGACACAGGCTCGATCTCTCTGACAGAGGCTCGCTCGCTCTCACACATGCTCGCTCTCTCTCACACATGCTCGCTCTTTCTGACACAGGCAAGCTCTCTCAGACACAGGCTCACTCGCTCTGACACAGGCTGGCTCTCTCTCACACATGCTCGCTCTCTCTCACACATGTTCACTCTCTCTGACACATGCTCGCTCTCTCTCACACATGCTCGCTCTCTCTGACACAGGCTCGCTCGCTGTCACACATGCTCGCTCTCTCTCACACATGCTCACTCCATCTGACACAGGCTCGCTCTCTCTGACACAGGCTCGCTCGCTCTCACACATGCTCGCTCTCTCTCTCACATGCTGGCTCTCTCTGAAACAGGCTCGCTCTCTCTGAAACAGGCGCGCTCTCTCTCACACAGGCTCGCTCTCTCTGACACAGGCTCGCTCTCTCTGACACAGGCTCGCTCACTCTGACACATGTTCGCTCTCTCTCACACAGCATCACTCTCTCTGACACTGGCTCACAATCTCTCACACGTGCTCGATCTCTCTGACACAGGATCACTCTATCTCACACATGTTCGCTCGCACTGACACAGTGTCGCTCTCTCTGACAAATGCTCGCTATCTCTGACACAGGCTCACTCTCTGTGACACATGCTCACTCTCTCTGACCCAGGCTTGCTCTCTCTGACACAGGCTCGCACTCTCTGACACGGGCTTGCTCACTGTGACACATGCTTGCTCTTTCTGACACATGCTCGGTCTCTCTCACACATGCTTGGTCTCTCTGACAGTCTCGCTCTCTCTGACACATGCTCACTATCTCTGATACATGCTCGCTCTCTCTGACAAATGCTCACTCTCTGACACATGCTCGCTCTCTCTGACACATGCTCGCTCTCTCTGACACAGGCTCGCTCTCTCTGACACAGGTTCACGCTCTCTGACACATGCTCGCTCTCTCTGACACAGGCTCACTCTCTCTGACACAGGCTCGCTCGCTCTCACTCATGCTCGCTCTCTCTCACACATGCTCGCTCTTTCTGACACAGGCTCGATCTCTCTGACAGAGGCTCGCTCGCTCTCACACATGCTCGCTCTCTCTCACACATGCTCGCTCTTTCTGACACAGGCAAGCTCTCTCAGACACAGGCTCACTCGCTCTGACACAGGCTGGCTCTCTCTCACACATGCTCGCTCTCTCTCACACATGTTCACTCTCTCTGACACATGCTCGCTCTCTCTCACACATGCTCGCTCTCTCTGACACAGGCTCGCTCGCTGTCACACATGCTCGCTCTCTCTCACACATGCTCACTCCATCTGACACAGGCTCGCTCTCTCTGACACAGGCTCGCTCGCTCTCACACATGCTCGCTCTCTCTCTCACATGCTGGCTCTCTCTGAAACAGGCTCGCTCTCTCTGAAACAGGCGCGCTCTCTCTCACACAGGCTCGCTCTCTCTGACACAGGCTCGCTCTCTCTGACACAGGCTCGCTCACTCTGACACATGCTCGCTCTCTCTCACACATGCTCGCTCTCTCTGACACAGGCTCGCTCGCTGTCACACATGCTCTCTCTCTCTCACAAATGCTTGCTCCTTCTGACACAGGCTCGCTCTCTCTGACACAGGCTCACACTCTCTGACACATGCTCACTCTCACTGACATAGGCTCAAACTCTCTCACACATGCTTGCGCTCTCTGAAACAGGCTCACACTCTGCCACACATGTTCACACTCTCTCACACATGCTCGCAATCTCTGACACATTCTCGCTGTTTCTGACACATGCTCGCTCTCTCTGACACATGCTTGCTGTCTCTGACACATGCTCGCTCTCTCTGACACATGCTCGCTCTCTCTCACACAGGCTCACTCTCTCTGAAAAATCTTCACTCTCTCTGACACAGCCTCGCTCTCTCTGTCAGATGCTCATTCTCTCTGACACAGGCTCACACTCTCTCACACAGGCTTGCTCTCTCTGACACATGCTCGCTCTCTCTCACACATGCTCGCTGTCTCTGAAACAGGCTCGCTCTCTCTGACACAGGCTCACTCTCTCTGACACAGGCTGGCTCTCTCTGACACAGGCTCGCTCACTCTGACACATGCTCGCTCTCTCTCTCACATGCTCTCTCTCTCTGAAACAGGCTCGCTCTCTCTGACACAGGCTCGCTCTCTCTGACACTGGCTCGCTCTCTCTGACACAGGCTCGCTCACTCTGACACATGCTCGCTCTCTCTCACACATGCTCGCTCTCTCTGACACAGGCTCGCTCGCTGTCACACATGCTCGCTCTCTCTCACACATGCTCGCTCCTTCTGACACAGGCTCGGTCTCTCTGACTCAGGCTCGCTCGCTCTCACACATGCTCATTCTCTCTCACACATGCTCATTCTTTCTGACACAGGCTCGCTCTCTCTGACACAGGCTCGCTCTCTCTGACACAGGCTCGCTCTCTATGACACATGCTCGCTCTCTCTCACACATGCTCGCTCTCTCTGACACAGGCTCGCTCGCTGTCACACATGCTCGCTCTCTCTCACACATGCTCACTCCATCTGACACAGGCTCGCTCTCTCTGACACAGGCTCGCTCGCTCTCACACATGCTCGCTCTCTCTCTCACATGCTCGCTCTCTCTGAAACAGGCTCGCTCTCTCTGAAACAGGCGCGCTCTCTCTCACACAGGCTCGCTCTCTCTGACACAGGCTCGCTCTCTCTGACACAGGCTCGCTCACTCTGACACATGCTCGCTCTCTCTCACACATGCTCGCTCTCTCTGACACAGGCTCGCTCGCTGTCACACATGCTCTCTCTCTCTCACAAATGCTAGCTCCTTCTGACACAGGCTCGCTCTCTCTGACACAGGCTCGCTCGCTCTCACACATGCTCGTTCTCTCTCACACATGCTCGTTCTTTATGACACAGGCTCGCTCTCTCTGACACAGGCTCGCTCTTTCTGACACAGGCTCGCTCTCTCTGACACAGGCTCGCTCTCTCTGACACAAGCTGGCTCTCTCTCACACATGCTCGCTCTCTCTCACACATGCTCTCTCTCTCTGACACATGCTCGCTCTCTCTGACACAGGCTCGCACTCTCTGACACAGGCTCGCTCTCACTGACACAGGCTCACTCTCTCTGACACATGCTCGCTCTCTGTGAAACATGCTTGCTCTCTCTGGAACAGGCTCGCTCTCTCTGACACAGGCTCACACTCTCTGACACATGCTCGCTCTCACTGACTTAGGCTCACACTCTCTCACACATGCTTGCGCTCTCTGAAACAGGCTCACACTCTGCCACACATGATCACACTCTCTCACACATGCTCGCTCTCTCTGACACATGCTCGCTGTTTCTGACACATGCTCGCTCTCTCTGACACATGCTCGCTGTCTCTGACACATGCTCGCTCTCTCTGACACATGCTCGCTCTCTCTCACACAGGCTCACTCTCTCTGAAAAATCTTCACTCTCTCTGACACAGCCTCGCTCTCTCTGACAGATGCTCGCTCTCTCTGACAGAGGCTCGCTCTCTCTCACACAGGCTCGCTCTCTCTCACACATGCTCGCTCTCTCTCACACGTGCTCGCTCTCTCTGAAACAGGCTCGCTCTCTCTGACACAGGCTCGCTCTCTCTGACACAGGATTGCTCTCTCTGACACAGGCTCGCTGTATCTCACACATGCTCGCTCGCTCTGACACAGTCTAGCTCTCTCTGACAAATGCTCGCTCTCTCTGACACAAGCTCACTCCCTGTGACATATGCTCACACTCTCTGACATATGCTCACACTCTCTGACACAGGCTCGCTCTCTCTGACACATGCTCGCTCTCTCTAACACAGGCTTGCTCTCTCTGACACATGCTCGCTCTCTCTCACTCATGTTCGCTCTCGTTGACACAGCATCACTCTCTCTGACACAGGCTCACACTCTCTCACTCATGCTCGCTTTCTCTGACACAGGCTCACTCTATCTCACACATGCTCGCTCGCTCTGACACAGTCTCCCTCTCTCTGACACATGCTCACTCTCTCTGACATATGCCCGCTCTCTCTGATACATGCTCGCTCTTTCTGACACAGGCTCGGTCTCTCTGACACAGGCTCACACTCTCTGACACAAGTTCGCTCTCTCTGACACATGCTCGCTCTCTCTGACACAGGCTCAGTCTCTCTGACCCAGGCTCGCTCTCGCTCACACAGGCTCACTCTCTCTGACACAAGTTCGCTCTCTCTGACACATGCTCGCTCTTTCTGACACATGCTCGCTCTCTCTAACACAGGCTTGCTCTCTCTGACACAGGCTCACTCTCTCTGACACAGGCTCACTCTCTCTGACACATGCTCGCTCTCTCTCACACATGTTCGCTCTCTCTCACACAGCATCACTCTCTCTGACACTGGCTCACAATCTCTCACACGTGCTCGATCTCTCTGACACAGGATCACTCTATCTCACACATGCTCGCTCGCACTGACACAGTGTCGCTCTCTCTGACAAATGCTCGCTATCTCTGACACAGGCTCACTCTCTGTGACACATGCTCACTCTCTCTGACCCAGGCTCGCTCTCTCTGACACAGGCTCGCACTCTCTGACACAGGCTCGCTCACTGTGACACATGCTTGCTCTTTCTGACACATGCTCGGTCTCTCTCACACATGCTTGGTCTCTCTGACAGTCTCGCTCTCTCTGACACATGCTCACTATCTCTGATACATGCTCGCTCTCTCTGACAAATGCTCACTCTCTGACACATGCTCGCTCTCTCTGACACATGCTCGCTCTCTCTGACACAGGCTCGCTCTCTCTGACACAGGTTCACGCTCTCTGACACATGCTCGCTCTCTCTGACACAGGCTCACTCTCTCTGACACAGGCTCGCTCGCTCTCACTCATGCTCGCTCTCTCTCACACATGCTCGCTCTTTCTGACACAGGCTCGATCTCTCTGACAGAGGCTCGCTCGCTCTCACACATGCTCGCTCTCTCTCACACATGCTCGCTCTTTCTGACACAGGCAAGCTCTCTCAGACACAGGCTCGCTCGCTCTGACACAGGCTGGCTCTCTCTCACACATGCTCGCTCTCTCTCACACATGTTCACTCTCTCTGAGACATGCTCGCTCTCTCTCACACATGCTCGCTCTCTCTGACACAGGATCGCTCGCTGTCACACATGCTCGCTCTCTCTCACACATGCTCACTCCATCTGACACAGGCTCGCTCTCTCTGACACAGGCTCGCTCGCTCTCACACATGCTCGCTCTCTCTCTCACATGCTCGCTCTCTCTGAAACAGGCTCGCTCTCTCTGACACAGGCTCGCTCTCTCTGACACATGCTCGCTCACTCTGACACATGCTCGCTCTCTCTCACACATGCTCGCTCTCTCTGACACAGGCTCGCTCGCTGTCACACATGCTCTCTCTCTCTCACAAATGCTCGCTCCTTCTGACACAGGCTCGCTCTCTCTGACACTGGCTCGCTCGCTCTCACACATGCTCGTTCTCTCTCACACATGCTCGTTCTTTATGACACAGGCTCGCTCTCTCTGACACAGGCTCGCTCTTTCTGACACAGGCTCGCTCTTTCTGACACAGGCTCGCTCTCTCTGACACAGGCCCGCTCTCTCTGACAGAAGCTGGCTCTCTCTCACACATGCTCGCTCTCTCTCACACATGCTCTCTCTCTCTGACACATGCTCGCTCTCTCTGACACAGGCTCGCACTCTCTGACACAGGCTCGCTCTCACTGACACAGGCTCACTCTCTCTGACACATGCTCGCTCTCTGTGAAACATGCTTGCTCTCTCTGGAAGAGGCTCGCTCTCTCTGACACAGGCTCACACTCTCTGACACATGCTCGCTCTCACTGACTTAGGCTCACACTCTCTCACACATGCTTGCGCTCTCTGAAACAGGCTCACACTCTGCCACACATGATCACACTCTCTCTTTCACATGCTCGCTCTCTCTGACACATGCTCGCTGTTTCTGACACATGCTCGCTCTCTCTGACACATGCTCGCTGTCTCTGACACATGCTCGCTCTCTCTGACACATGCTCGCTCTCTCTCACACAGGCTCACTCTCTCTGAAAAATCTTCACTCTCTCTGACACAGCCTCGCTCTCTCTGACAGATGCTCGCTCTCTCTGACAGAGGCTCGCTCTCTCTCACACAGGCTCGCTCTCTCTCACACATGCTCGCTCTCTCTCACACATGCTCGCTCTCTCTGAAACATGCTCGCTCTCTCTGACACAGGCTCGCTCTCTCTGACACAGGATTGCTCTCTCTGACACAGGCTCGCTGTATCTCACACATGCTCGCTCGCTCTGACACAGTCTAGCTCTCTCTGACAAATGCTCGCTCTCTCTGACACAAGCTCACTCCCTGTGACATATGCTCACACTCTCTGACATATGCTCACACTCTCTGACACAGGCTCGCTCTCTCTGACACATGCTCGCTCTCTCTAACACAGGCTTGCTCTCTCTGACACATGCTCGCTCTCTCTCACTCATGTTCGCTCTCGTTGACACAGCATCACTCTCTCTGACACAGGCTCACACTCTCTCACTCATGCTCGCTTTCTCTGACACAGGCTCACTCTATCTCACACATGCTCGCTCGCTCTGGCACAGTCTCCCTCTCTCTGACACATGCTCACTCTCTCTGACATATGCCCGCTCTCTCTGATACATGCTCGCTCTTTCTGACACAGGCTCGGTCTCTCTGACACAGGCTCACACTCTCTGACACAAGTTCGCTCTCTCTGACACATGCTCGCTCTCTCTGACACAGGCTCAGTCTCTCTGACCCAGGCTCGCTCTCGCTCACACAGGCTCACTCTCTCTGACACAAGTTCGCTCTCTCTGACACATGCTCGCTCTTTCTGACACATGCTCGCTCTCTCTAACACAGGCTTGCTCTCTCTGACACAGGCTCACTCTCTCTGACACAGGCTCACTCTCTCTGACACATGCTCGCTCTCTCTCACACATGTTCGCTCTCTCTCACACAGCATCACTCTCTCTGACACTGGCTCACAATCTCTCACACGTGCTCGATCTCTCTGACACAGGATCACTCTATCTCACACATGCTCGCTCGCACTGACACAGTGTCGCTCTCTCTGACAAATGCTCGCTATCTCTGACACATGCTCACTCTCAGTGACACATGCTCACTCTCTCTGACCCAGGCTCACTCTCTCTGACACAGGCTCGCACTCTCTGACACAGGCTGACTCACTGTGACACATGCTCGCTCTTTATGACACATGCTCGGTCTCTCTCACACATGCTTGGTCTCTCTGACAGTCTCGCTCTCTCTGACACATGCTCACTATCTCTGATACATGCTCGCTCTCTCTGACAAATGCTCGCTCTCTGACACATGCTCGCTCTCTCTGACACATGCTCGCTCTCTCTGACACAGGCTCGCTCTCTCTGACACAGGCACGCTCGCTCTCACACATGCTCGCTCTCTCTCACACATGCTCACTCTCTCTCACACATGCTCTCTCTCTCTGACACATTCTCGCTCTCTCTGACACAGGCTCGCAATCTCTGACACAGGCTCGCTCTCACTGACACAGGCTCACTCTCTCTGACACATGCTCGCTCTCTGTGAAACATGCTTGCTCTCTCTGGAACAGGCTCGCTCTCTCTGACACAGGCTCACACTCTCTGACACATGCTCACTCTCACTGACATAGGCTCAAACTATCTCACACATGCTTGCGCTCTCTGAAACAGGCTCACACTCTGCCACACATGTTCACACTCTCTCACACATGCTCGCAATCTCTGACACATTCTCGCTGTTTCTGACACATGCTCGCTCTCTCTGACACATGCTCGCTGTCTCTGACACATGCTCGCTCTCTCTGACACATGCTCGCTCTCTCTCACACATGCTCGCTCTCTCTGACACAGGCTCGCTCGCTGTCACACATGCTCGCTCTCTCTCACACATGCTCACTCCATCTGACACAGGCTCGCTCTCTCTGACACAGGCTCGCTCGCTCTCACACATGCTCGCTCTCTCTCTCAAATGCTCGCTCTCTCTGAAACAGGCTCGCTCTCTCTGAAACAGGCGCGCTCTCTCTGAAACAGGCTCGCTCTCTCTGACACAGGCTCGCTCTCTCTGACACATGCTCGCTCACTCTGACACATGCTCTCTCTCTCTCACAAATGCTCGCTCCTTCTGACACAGGCTCGCTCTCTCTGACACAGGCTCGCTCGCTCTCACACATGCTCGTTCTCTCTCACACATGCTCGTTCTTTATGACACAGGCTCGCTCTCTCTGACACAGGCTCGCTCTTTCTGACACAGGCTCGCTCTCTCTGACACAGGCTCGCTCTCTCTGACACAAGCTGTCTCTCTCTCACACATGCTCGCTCTCTCTCACACATGCTCTCTCTCTCTGACACATGCTCGCTCTCTCTGACACAGGCTCGCACTCTCTGACACAGGCTCGCTCTCACTGACACAGGCTCACTCTCTCTGACACATGCTCGCTCTCTGTGAAACATGCTTGCTCTCTCTGGAACAGGCTCGCTCTCTCTGACACAGGCTCACACTCTCTGACACATGCTCGCTCTCACTGACTTAGGCTCACACTCTCTCACACATGCTTGCGCTCTCTGAAACAGGCTCACACTCTGCCACACATGATCACACTCTCTCACACATGCTCGCTCTCTCTGACACATGCTCGCTGTTTCTGACACATGCTCGCTCTCTCTGACACATGCTCGCTGTCTCTGACACATGCTCGCTCTCTCTGACACATGCTCGCTCTCTCTCACACAGGCTCACTCTCTCTGAAAAATCTTCACTCTCTCTGACACAGCCTCGCTCTCTCTGACAGATGCTCGCTCTCTCTGACAGAGGCTCGCTCTCTCTCACACAGGCTCGCTCTCTCTCACACATGCTCGCTCTCTCTCACACATGCTCGCTCTCTCTGAAACATGCTCGCTCTCTCTGACACAGGCTCGCTCTCTCTGACACAGGATTGCTCTCTCTGACACAGGCTCGCTGTATCTCACACATGCTCGCTCGCTCTGACACAGTCTAGCTCTCCCTGACAAATGCTCGCTCTCTCTGACACAAGCTCACTCCCTGTGACATATGCTCACACTCTCTGACATATGCTCACACTCTCTGACACAGGCTCGCTCTCTCTGACACATGCTCGCTCTCTCTAACACAGGCTTGCTCTCTCTGACACATGCTCGCTCTCTCTCACTCATGTTCGCTCTCGTTGACACAGCATCACTCTCTCTGACACAGGCTCACACTCTCTCACTCATGCTCGCTTTCTCTGACACAGGCTCACTCTATCTCACACATGCTCGCTCGCTCTGACACAGTCTCCCTCTCTCTGACACTTGCTCACTCTCTCTGACATATGCCTGCTCTCTCTGATACATGCTCGCTCTTTCTGACACAGGCTCGGTCTCTCTGACACCGGCTCACACTCTCTGACACAAGTTCGCTCTCTCTGACACATGCTCGCTCTCTCTGACACAGGCTCAGTCTCTCTGACCCAGGCTCGCTCTCGCTCACACAGGCTCACTCTCTCTGACACAAGTTCGCTCTCTCTGACACATGCTCGCTCTTTCTGACACATGCTCGCTCTCTCTAACACAGGCTTGCTCTCTCTGACACAGGCTCACTCTCTCTGACACAGGCTCACTCTCTCTGACACATGCTCGCTCTCTCTCACACATGTTCGCTCTCTCTCACACAGCATCACTCTCTCTGACACTGGCTCACAATCTCTCACACGTGCTCGATCTCTCTGACACAGGATCACTCTATCTCACACATGCTCGCTCGCACTGACACAGTGTCGCTCTCTCTGACAAATGCTCGCTATCTCTGACACAGGCTCACTCTCTGTGACACATGCTCACTCTCTCTGACCCAGGCTCGCTCTCTCTGACACAGGCTCGCACTCTCTGACACAGGCTCGCTCACTGTGACACATGCTCGCTCTTTCTGACACATGCTCGGTCTCTCTCACACATGCTTGGTCTCTCTGACAGTCTCGCTCTCTCTGACACATGCTCACTATCTCTGATACATGCTCGCTCTCTCTGACAAATGCTCACTCTCTGACACATGCTCGCTCTCTCTGACACATGCTCGCTCTCTCTGACACAGGCTCGCTCTCTCTGACACAGGTTCACGCTCTCTGACACATGCTCGCTCTCTCTGACACAGGCTCACTCTCTCTGACACAGGCTCGCTCGCTCTCACTCATGCTCGCTCTCTCTCACACATGCTCGCTCTTTCTGACACAGGCTCGATCTCTCTGACAGAGGCTCGCTCGCTCTCACACATGCTCGCTCTCTCTCACACATGCTCGCTCTTTCTGACACAGGCAAGCTCTCTCAGACACAGGCTCGCTCGCTCTGACACAGGCTGGCTCTCTCTCACACATGCTCGCTCTCTCTCACACATGTTCACTCTCTCTGACACATGCTCGCTCTCTCTCACACATGCTCGCTCTCTCTGACACAGGCTCGCTCGCTGTCACACATGCTCGCTCTCTCTCACACATGCTCACTCCATCTGACACAGGCTCGCTCTCTCTCACACATGCTCGCTCTCTCTCTCACATGCTCGTTCTCTCTGAAACAGGCTCGCTCTCCCTGAAACAGGCGCGCTCTCTCTCACACAGGCTCGCTCTCTCTGACACAGGCTCGCTCTCTCTGACACAGGCTCGCTCACTCTGACACATGCTCGCTCTCTCTGACACATGCTCGCTCTCACTGACTTAGGCTCACACTCTCTCACACATGCTTGCGCTCTCTGAAACAGGCTCACACTCTGCCACACATGATCACACTCTCTCACACATGCTCGCTCTCTCTGACACATGCTCGCTGTTTCTGACACATGCTCGCTCTCTCTGACACATGCTCGCTGTCTCTGACACATGCTCGCTCTCTCTGACACATGCTCGCTCTCTCTCACACAGGCTCACTCTCTCTGAAAAATCTTCACTCTCTCTGACACAGCCTCGCTCTCTCTGACAGATGCTCGCTCTCTCTGACAGAGGCTCGCTCTTTCTCACACAGGCTCGCTCTCTCTCACACATGCTCGCTCTCTCTCACACGTGCTCGCTCTCTCTGAAACAGGCTCACTCTCTCTGACACAGGCTCGCTCTCTCTGACACAGGATTGCTCTCTCTGACACAGGCTTGCTGTATCTCACACATGCTCGCTCGCTCTGACACAGTCTAGCTCTCTCTGACAAATGCTCGCTCTCTCTGACACAAGCTCACTCCCTGTGACATATGCTCACACTCTCTGACATATGCTCACACTCTCTGACACAGGCTCGCTCTCTCTGACACATGCTCGCTCTCTCTAACACAGGCTTGCTCTCTCTGACACATGCTCGCTCTCTCTCACTCATGTTCGCTCTCGTTGACACAGCATCACTCTCTCTGACACAGGCTCACACTCTCTCACTCATGCTCGCTTTCTCTGACACAGGCTCACTCTATCTCACACATGCTCGCTCGCTCTGACACAGTCTCCCTCTCTCTGACACATGCTCACTCTCTCTGACATATGCCCGCTCTCTCTGAAACATGCTCGCTCTTTCTGACACAGGCTCGGTCTCTCTGACACAGGCTCACTCTATCTCACACATGCTCGCTCGCACTGACACAGTGTCGCTCTCTCTGACAAATGCTCGCTATCTCTGACACAGGCACACTCTCTGTGACACATGCTCACTGTCTCTGACCCAGGCTCGCTCTCTCTGACACAGGCTCGCACTCTCTGACACAGGCTCGCTCACTGTGACACATGCTCGCTCTTTCTGACACATGCTCGGTCTCTCTCACACATGCTTGGTCTCTTTGACAGTCTCGCTCTCTCTGACACATGCTCACTATCTCTGACACATGCTCGCTCTCTCTGACAAATGCTCACTCTCTGACACATGCTCGCTCTCTCTGACACATGCTCGCTCTCTCTGACACAGGCTCGCTCTCTCTGACACAGGCTCGCTCTCTCTGACACAAGCTGGCTCTCTCTCACACATGCTCACTCTCTCTCACACATGCTCTCTCTCTCTGACACATGCTCGCTCTCTCTGACACAGGCTCGCAATCTCTGACACAGGCTCGCTCTCACTGACACAGGCTCACTCTCTCTGACACATGCTCGCTCTCTGTGAAACATGCTTGCTCTCTCTGGAACAGGCTCGCTCTCTCTGACACAGGCTCACACTCTCTGACACATGCTCACTCTCACTGACATAGGCTCAAACTATCTCACACATGCTTGCGCTCTCTGAAACAGGCTCACACTCTGCCACACATGTTCACACTCTCTCACACATGCTCGCAATCTCTGACACATTCTCGCTGTTTCTGACACATGCTCGCTCTCTCTGACACATGCTCGCTGTCTCTGACACATGCTCGCTCTCTCTGACACATGCTCGCTCTCTCTCACACATGCTCGCTCTCTCTGACACAGGCTCGCTCGCTGTCACACATGCTCGCTCTCTCTCACACATGCTCACTCCATCTGACACAGGCTCGCTCTCTCTGACACAGGCTCGCTCGCTCTCACACATGCTCGCTCTCTCTCTCACATGCTCGCTCTCTCTGAAACAGGCTCGCTCTCTCTGAAACAGGCGCGCTCTCTCTCACACAGGCTCGCTCTCTCTGACACAGGCTCGCTCTCTCTGACACAGGCTCGCTCACTCTGACACATGCTCGCTCTCTCTCACAAATGCTCGCTCCTTCTGACACAGGCTCGCTCTCTCTGACACAGGCTCGCTCGCTCTCACACATGCTCGTTCTCTCTCACACATGCTCGTTCTTTATGACACAGGCTCGCTCTCTCTGACACAGGCTCGCTCTTTCTGACACAGGCTCGCTCTCTCTGACATGCTCGCTCTCGCTCGCTCTCTCTCACACATGCTCGCTCTCTCTGACACATGCTCGCTCTCTGACACAGGCTCTCTCTCTCACACACACTCTCTCTCTGACACATGCTCTCTCTGACTCTCGCTCTCTCTGACACATGCTCTCTCTCTGACACTCTCTCTCTGACACAGGCTCGCTCTCTCTGACACAGGCTCGCTCTCTCTGACACAGGCTCGCTCTCTCTCACACATGCTCTCTCTGACACAGGCTCGCTCTCTCTGACACAGGCTCGCTCTCTCTTTGCTCGCTCTCTCTGACACAGGCTCGCTCTCTCTGACACAGGCTCGCTCTCTCTGACACAGGCTCGCTCTCTCTGACACAGGCTCGCTCTCTCTGACACAAGCTGGCTCTCTCTCACACATGCTCGCTCTCTCTCACACATGCTCTCTCTCTCTGACCCATGCTCGCTCTCTCTGACACAGGCTCGCACTCTCTGACACAGGCTCGCTCTCACTGACACAGGCTCACTCTCTCTGACACATGCTCGCTCTCTGTGAAACATGCTTGCTCTCTCTGGAACAGGCTCGCTCTCTCTGACACAGTCTCACACTCTCTGACACATGCTCGCTCTCACTGACTTAGGCTCACACTCTCTCACACATGCTTGCGCTCTCTGAAACAGGCTCACACTCTGCCACACATGATCACACTCTCTCACACATGCTCGCTCTCTCTGACACATGCTCGCTGTTTCTGACACATGCTCGCTCTCTCTGACACATGCTCGCTGTCTCTGACACATGCTCGCTCTCTCTGACACATGCTCGCTCTCTCTCACACAGGCTCACTCTCTCTGAAAAATCTTCACTCTCTCTGACACAGCCTCGCTCTCTCTGACAGATGCTTGCTCTCTCTGACAGAGGCTCGCTCTCTCTCACACAGGCTCGCTCTCTCTCACACATGCTCGCTCTCTCTCACACGTGCTCGCTCTCTCTGAAACAGGCTCGCTCTCTCTGACACAGGCTCGCTCTCTCTGACACAGGATTGCTCTCTCTGACACAGGCTCGCTGTATCTCACACATGCTCGCTCGCTCTGACACAGTCTAGCTCTCTCTGACAAATGCTCGCTCTCTCTGACACAAGCTCACTCCCTGTGACATATGCTCACACTCTCTGACATATGCTCACACTCTCTGACACAGGCTCGCTCTCTCTGACACATGCTCGCTCTCTCTAACACAGGCTAGCTCTCTCTGACACATGCTCGCTCTCTCTCACTCATGTTCGCTCTCGTTGACACAGCATCACTCTCTCTGACACAGGCTCACACTCTCTCACTCATGCTCGCTTTCTCTGACACAGGCTCACTCTATCTCACACATGCTCGCTCGCTCTGACACAGTCTCCCTCTCTCTGACACATGCTCACTCTCTCTGACATATGCCCGCTCTCTCTGAAACATGCTCGCTCTTTCTGACACAGGCTCGGTCTCTCTGACACAGGCTCACACTCTCTGACACAAGTTCGCTCTCTCTGACACATGCTCGCTCTCTCTCACACATGCTCGCTCTCTCTGACACAGGCTCGCTCGCTGTCACACATGCTCGCTCTCTCTCACACATGCTCACTCCATCTGACACAGGCTCGCTCTCTCTGACACAGGCTCGCTCGCTCTCACACATGCTCGCTCTCTCTCTCACATGCTCGCTCTCTCTGAAACAGGCTCGCTCTCTCTGAAACAGGCGCGCTCTCTCTCACACAGGCTCGCTCTCTCTGACACAGGCTCGCTCTCTCTGACACAGGCTCGCTCACTCTGACACATGCTCGCTCTCTCTCACACATGCTCGCTCTCTCTGACACAGGCTCGCTCGCTGTCACACATGCTCTCTCTCTCTCACAAATGCTTGCTCCTTCTGACACAGGCTCGCTCTCTCTGACACAGGCTCACACTCTCTGACACATGCTCACTCTCACTGACATAGGCTCAAACTCTCTCACACATGCTTGCGCTCTCTGAAACAGGCTCACACTCTGCCACACATGTTCACACTCTCTCACACATGCTCGCAATCTCTGACACATTCTCGCTGTTTCTGACACATGCTCGCTCTCTCTGACACATGCTTGCTGTCTCTGACACATGCTCGCTCTCTCTGACACATGCTCGCTCTCTCTCACACAGGCTCACTCTCACTGAAAAATCTTCACTCTCTCTGACACAGCCTCGCTCTCTCTGTCAGATGCTCATTCTCTCTGACACAGGCTCACACTCTCTCACACAGGCTTGCTCTCTCTGACACATGCTCGCTCTCTCTCACACATGCTCGCTGTCTCTGAAACAGGCTCGCTCTCTCTGACACAGGCTCACTCTCTCTGACACAGGCTGGCTCTCTCTGACACAGGCTCGCTCACTCTGACACATGCTCGCTCTCTCTCTCACATGCTCTCTCTCTCTGAAACAGGCTCGCTCTCTCTGACACAGGCTCGCTCTCTCTGACACTGGCTCGCTCTCTCTGACACAGGCTCGCTCACTCTGACACATGCTCGCTCTCTCTCACACATGCTCGCTCTCTCTGACACAGGCTCGCTCGCTGTCACACATGCTCGCTCTCTCTCACACATGCTCGCTCCTTCTGACACAGGCTCGGTCTCTCTGACTCAGGCTCGCTCGCTCTCACACATGCTCATTCTCTCTCACACATGCTCATTCTTTCTGACACAGGCTCGCTCTCTCTGACACAGGCTCGCTCTCTCTGACACAGGCTCGCTCTCTCTGACACATGCTCGCTCTCTCTCACACATGCTCGCTCTCTCTGACACAGGCTCGCTCGCTGTCACACATGCTCGCTCCCTCTCACACATGCTCACTCCATCTGACACAGGCTCGCTCTCTCTGACACAGGCTCGCTTGCTCTCACACATGCTCGCTCTCTCTCTCACATGCTCGCTCTCTCTGAAACAGGCTCGCTCTCTCTGAAACAGGCGCGCTCTCTCTCACACAGGCTCGCTCTCTCTGACACAGGCTCGCTCTCTCTGACACAGGCTCACTCTCTCTGACACAGGCTCGCTCGCTCTCACTCATGCTCGCTCTCTCTCACACATGCTCGCTCTTTCTGACACAGGCTCGATCTCTCTGACAGAGGCTCGCTCGCTCTCACACATGCTCGCTCTCTCTCACACATGCTCGCTCTTTCTGACACAGGCAAGCTCTCTCAGACACAGGCTCGCTCGCTCTGACACAGGCTGGCTCTCTCTCACACATGCTCGCTCTCTCTCACACATGTTCACTCTCTCTGACACATGCTCGCTCTCTCTCACACATGCTCGCTCTCTCTGACACAGGCTCGCTCGCTGTCACACATGATCGCTCTCTCTCACACATGCTCACTCCATCTGACACAGGCTCGCTCTCTCTGACACAGGCTCGCTCGCTCTTACACATGCTCGCTCTCTCTCTCACATGCTCGCTCTCTCTGAAACAGGCTCACTCTCTCTGAAACAGGCGCGCTCTCTCTCACACAGGCTCGCTCTCTCTCACACAGGCTCGCTCTCTCTGACACAGGCTCGCTCTCTCTGACACAGGCTCGCTCGCTGTCACACATGCTCTCTCTCTCTCACAAATGCTCGCTCCTTCTGACACAGGCTCGCTCTCTCTGACACAGGTTCGCTCGCTCTCACACATGCTCGTTCTCTCTCACACATGCTCGTTCTTTATGACACAGGCTCACTCTCTCTGACACAGGCTCGCTCTTTCTGACACAGGCTCGCTCTCTCTGACACAGGCTCGCTCTCTCTGACACAAGCTGGCTCTCTCTCACACATGCTCGCTCTCTCTCACACATGCTCGCTCTCTCTGACACATGCTCGCTCTCTCTGACACAGGCTCGCACTCTCTGACACAGGCTCGCTCTCACTGACACAGGCTCACTCTCTCTGACACATGCTCGCTCTCTGTGAAACATGCTTGCTCTCTCTGGAACAGGCTCGCTCTCTCTGACACAGGCTCACACTCTCTGACACATGCTCGCTCTCACTGACTTAGGCTCACACTCTCTCACACATGCTTGCGCTCTCTGAAACAGGCTCACACTCTGCCACACATGATCACACTCTCTCACACATGCTCGCTCTCTCTGACACATGCTCGCTGTTTCTGACACATGCTCGCTCTCTCTGACACATGCTCGCTGTCTCTGACACATGCTCGCTCTCTCTGACACATGCTCGCTCTCTCTCACACAGGCTCACTCTCTCTGAAAAATCTTCACTCTCTCTGACACAGCCTCGCTCTCTCTGACAGATGCTCGCTCTCTCTGACAGAGGCTCGCTCTCTCTCACACAGGCTCGCTCTCTCTCACACATGCTCGCTCTCTCTCACACATGCTCGCTCTCTCTGAAACATGCTCGCTCTCTCTGACACAGGCTCGCTCTCTCTGACACAGGATTGCTCTCTCTGACACATGCTCGCTGTATCTCACACATGCTCGCTCGCTCTGACACAGTCTAGCTCTCTCTGACAAATGCTCGCTCTCTCTGACACAAGCTCACTCCCTGTGACATATGCTCACACTCTCTGACATATGCTCACACTCTCTGACACAGGCTCGCTCTCTCTGACACATGCTCGCTCTCTCTAACACAGGCTTGCTCTCTCTGACACATGCTCGCTCTCTCTCACTCATGTTCGCTCTCGTTGACACAGCATCACTCTCTCTGACACAGGCTCACACTCTCTCACTCATGCTCGCTTTCTCTGACACAGGCTCACTCTATCTCACACATGCTCGCTCGCTCTGACACAGTCTCCCTCTCTCTGACACATGCTCACTCTCTCTGACATATGCCCGCTCTCTCTGATACATGCTCGCTCTTTCTGACACAGGCTCGGTCTCTCTGACACAGGCTCACACTCTCTGACACAAGTTCGCTCTCTCTGACACATGCTCGCTCTCTCTGACACAGGCTCAGTCTCTCTGACCCAGGCTCGCTCTCGCTCACACAGGCTCACTCTCTCTGACACAAGTTCGCTCTCTCTGACACATGCTCGCTCTTTCTGACAAATGCTCGCTCTCTCTAACACAGGCTTGCTCTCTCTGACACATGCTCGCTCTCTCTCACACATGTTCGCTCTCTCTCACACAGCATCACTCTCTCTGACACTGGCTCACAATCTCTCACACGTGCTCGATCTCTCTGACACAGGATCACTCTATCTCACACATGTTCGCTCGCACTGACACAGTGTCGCTCTCTCTGACAAATGCTCGCTATCTCTGACACAGGCTCACTCTCTGTGACACATGCTCACTCTCTCTGACCCAGGCTCGCTCTCTCTGACACAGGCTCGCACTCTCTGACACGGGCTTGCTCACTGTGACACATGCTTGCTCTTTCTGACACATGCTCGGTCTCTCTCACACATGCTTGGTCTCTCTGACAGTCTCGCTCTCTCTGACACATGCTCACTATCTCTGATACATGCTCGCTCTCTCTGACAAATGCTCACTCTCTGACACATGCTCGCTCTCTCTGACACATGCTCGCTCTCTCTGACACAGGCTCGCTCTCTCTGACACAGGTTCACGCTCTCTGACACATGCTCGCTCTCTCTGACACAGGCTCACTCTCTCTGACACAGGCTCGCTCGCTCTCACTCATGCTCGCTCTCTCTCACACATGCTCGCTCTTTCTGACACAGGCTCGATCTCTCTGACAGAGGCTCGCTCGCTCTCACACATGCTCGCTCTCTCTCACACATGCTCGCTCTTTCTGACACAGGCAAGCTCTCTCAGACACAGGCTCACTCGCTCTGACACAGGCTGGCTCTCTCTCACACATGCTCGCTCTCTCTCACACATGTTCACTCTCTCTGACACATGCTCGCTCTCTCTCACACATGCTCGCTCTCTCTGACACAGGCTCGCTCGCTGTCACACATGCTCGCTCTCTCTCACACATGCTCACTCCATCTGACACAGGCTCGCTCTCTCTGACACAGGCTCGCTCGCTCTCACACATGCTCGCTCTCTCTCTCACATGCTGGCTCTCTCTGAAACAGGCTCGCTCTCTCTGAAACAGGCGCGCTCTCTCTCACACAGGCTCGCTCTCTCTGACACAGGCTCGCTCTCTCTGACACAGGCTCGCTCACTCTGACACATGTTCGCTCTCTCTCACACAGCATCACTCTCTCTGACACTGGCTCACAATCTCTCACACGTGCTCGATCTCTCTGACACAGGATCACTCTATCTCACACATGTTCGCTCGCACTGACACAGTGTCGCTCTCTCTGACAAATGCTCGCTATCTCTGACACAGGCTCACTCTCTGTGACACATGCTCACTCTCTCTGACCCAGGCTTGCTCTCTCTGACACAGGCTCGCACTCTCTGACACGGGCTTGCTCACTGTGACACATGCTTGCTCTTTCTGACACATGCTCGGTCTCTCTCACACATGCTTGGTCTCTCTGACAGTCTCGCTCTCTCTGACACATGCTCACTATCTCTGATACATGCTCGCTCTCTCTGACAAATGCTCACTCTCTGACACATGCTCGCTCTCTCTGACACATGCTCGCTCTCTCTGACACAGGCTCGCTCTCTCTGACACAGGTTCACGCTCTCTGACACATGCTCGCTCTCTCTGACACAGGCTCACTCTCTCTGACACAGGCTCGCTCGCTCTCACTCATGCTCGCTCTCTCTCACACATGCTCGCTCTTTCTGACACAGGCTCGATCTCTCTGACAGAGGCTCGCTCGCTCTCACACATGCTCGCTCTCTCTCACACATGCTCGCTCTTTCTGACACAGGCAAGCTCTCTCAGACACAGGCTCACTCGCTCTGACACAGGCTGGCTCTCTCTCACACATGCTCGCTCTCTCTCACACATGTTCACTCTCTCTGACACATGCTCGCTCTCTCTCACACATGCTCGCTCTCTCTGACACAGGCTCGCTCGCTGTCACACATGCTCGCTCTCTCTCACACATGCTCACTCCATCTGACACAGGCTCGCTCTCTCTGACACAGGCTCGCTCGCTCTCACACATGCTCGCTCTCTCTCTCACATGCTGGCTCTCTCTGAAACAGGCTCGCTCTCTCTGAAACAGGCGCG
Organism: Carcharodon carcharias; assembly: GCF_017639515.1. Taxonomy (NCBI): domain Eukaryota; kingdom Metazoa; phylum Chordata; class Chondrichthyes; order Lamniformes; family Lamnidae; genus Carcharodon; species Carcharodon carcharias. The sequence goes on from NC_054480.1 coordinate 14,711,967, forward strand.
CTCTCTCTCACACAGGCTCGCTCTCTCTGACACAGGCTCGCTCTCTCTGACACAGGCTCGCTCACTCTGACACATGCTCGCTCTCTCTCACACATGCTCGCTCTCTCTGACACAGGCTCGCTCGCTGTCACACATGCTCTCTCTCTCTCACAAATGCTTGCTCCTTCTGACACAGGCTCGCTCTCTCTGACACAGGCTCACACTCTCTGACACATGCTCACTCTCACTGACATAGGCTCAAACTCTCTCACACATGCTTGCGCTCTCTGAAACAGGCTCACACTCTGCCACACATGTTCACACTCTCTCACACATGCTCGCAATCTCTGACACATTCTCGCTGTTTCTGACACATGCTCGCTCTCTCTGACACATGCTTGCTGTCTCTGACACATGCTCGCTCTCTCTGACACATGCTCGCTCTCTCTCACACAGGCTCACTCTCTCTGAAAAATCTTCACTCTCTCTGACACAGCCTCGCTCTCTCTGTCAGATGCTCATTCTCTCTGACACAGGCTCACACTCTCTCACACAGGCTTGCTCTCTCTGACACATGCTCGCTCTCTCTCACACATGCTCGCTGTCTCTGAAACAGGCTCGCTCTCTCTGACACAGGCTCACTCTCTCTGACACAGGCTGGCTCTCTCTGACACAGGCTCGCTCACTCTGACACATGCTCGCTCTCTCTCTCACATGCTCTCTCTCTCTGAAACAGGCTCGCTCTCTCTGACACAGGCTCGCTCTCTCTGACACTGGCTCGCTCTCTCTGACACAGGCTCGCTCACTCTGACACATGCTCGCTCTCTCTCACACATGCTCGCTCTCTCTGACACAGGCTCGCTCGCTGTCACACATGCTCGCTCTCTCTCACACATGCTCGCTCCTTCTGACACAGGCTCGGTCTCTCTGACTCAGGCTCGCTCGCTCTCACACATGCTCATTCTCTCTCACACATGCTCATTCTTTCTGACACAGGCTCGCTCTCTCTGACACAGGCTCGCTCTCTCTGACACAGGCTCGCTCTCTCTGACACATGCTCGCTCTCTCTCACACATGCTCGCTCTCTCTGACACAGGCTCGCTCGCTGTCACACATGCTCGCTCCCTCTCACACATGCTCACTCCATCTGACACAGGCTCGCTCTCTCTGACACAGGCTCGCTTGCTCTCACACATGCTCGCTCTCTCTCTCACATGCTCGCTCTCTCTGAAACAGGCTCGCTCTCTCTGAAACAGGCGCGCTCTCTCTCACACAGGCTCGCTCTCTCTGACACAGGCTCGCTCTCTCTGACACAGGCTCGCTCACTCTGACACATGCTCGCTCTCTCTCACACATGCTCGCTCTCTCTGACACAGGCTCGCTCGCTGTCACACATGCTCTCTCTCTCTCACAAATGCTAGCTCCTTCTGACACAGGCTCGCTCTCTCTGACACAGGCTCGCTCGCTCTCACACATGCTCGTTCTCTCTCACACATGCTCGTTCTTTATGACACAGGCTCGCTCTCTCTGACACAGGCTCACTCTTTCTGACACAGGCTCGCTCTCTCTGACACAGGCTCGCTCTCTCTGACACAAGCTGGCTCTCTCTCACACATGCTCGCTCTCTCTCACACATGCTCTCTCTCTCTGACACATGCTCGCTCTCTCTGACACAGGCTCGCACTCTCTGACACAGGCTCGCTCTCACTGACACAGGCTCACTCTCCCTGACACATGCTCGCTCTCTGTGAAACATGCTTGCTCTCTCTGGAACAGGCTCGCTCTCTCTGACACAGTCTCACACTCTCTGACACATGCTCGCTCTCACTGACTTAGGCTCACACTCTCTCACACATGCTTGCGCTCTCTGAAACAGGCTCACACTCTGCCACACATGATCACACTCTCTCACACATGCTCGCTCTCTCTGACACATGCTCGCTGTTTCTGACACATGCTCGCTCTCTCTGACATATGCTCGCTGTCTCTGACACATGCTCGCTCTCTCTGACACATGCTCGCTCTCTCTCACACAGGCTCACTCTCTCTGAAAAATCTTCACTCTCTCTGACACAGCCTCGCTCTCTCTGACAGATGCTTGCTCTCTCTGACAGAGGCTCGCTCTCTCTCACACAGGCTCGCTCTCTCTCACACATGCTCGCTCTCTCTCACACGTGCTCGCTCTCTCTGAAACAGGCTCGCTCTCTCTGACACAGGCTCGCTCTCTCTGACACAGGATTGCTCTCTCTGACACAGGCTCGCTGTATCTCACACATGCTCGCTCGCTCTGACACAGTCTAGCTCTCTCTGACAAATGCTCGCTCTCTCTGACACAAGCTCACTCCCTGTGACATATGCTCACACTCTCTGACATATGCTCACACTCTCTGACACAGGCTCGCTCTCTCTGACACATGCTCGCTCTCTCTAACACAGGCTTGCTCTCTCTGACACATGCTCGCTCTCTCTCACTCATGTTCGCTCTCGTTGACACAGCATCACTCTCTCTGACACAGGCTCACACTCTCTCACTCATGCTCGCTTTCTCTGACACAGGCTCACTCTATCTCACACATGCTCGCTCGCTCTGACACAGTCTCCCTCTCTCTGACACATGCTCACTCTCTCTGATATATGCCCGCTCTCTCTGAAACATGCTCGCTCTTTCTGACACAGGCTCGGTCTCTCTGACACAGGCTCACACTCTCTGACACAAGTTCGCTCTCTCTGACACATGCTCGCTCTCTCTGACACAGGCTCAGTCTCTCTGACCCAGGCTCGCTCTCGCTCACACAGGCTCACTCTCTCTGACACAAGTTCGCTCTCTCTGACACATGCTCGCTCTTTCTGACACATGCTCGCTCTCTCTAACACAGGCTTGCTCTCTCTGACACAGGCTCAATCTCTCTGACACATGCTCACTCTCTCTGACACATGCTCGCTCTCTCTCACACATGTTCGTTCTCTCTCACACAGCATCACTCTCTCTGACACTGGCTCACAATCTCTCACACGTGCTCGATCTCTCTGACACAGGATCACTCTATCTCACACATGCTCGCTCGCACTGACACAGTGTCGCTCTCTCTGACAAATGCTCGCTATCTCTGACACAGGCTCACTCTCTGTGACACATGCTCACTCTCTCTGACCCAGGCCCGCTCTCTCTGACACAGGCTCGCACTCTCTGACACAGGCTCGCTCACTGTGACACATGCTCGCTCTTTCTGACACATGCTCGGTCTCTCTCACACATGCTTGGTCTCTCTGGCAGTCTCGCTCTCTCTGACACATGCTCACTATCTCTGATACATGCTCGCTCTCTCTGACAAATGCTCACTCTCTGACACATGCTCGCTCTCTCTGACACATGCTCGCTCTCGCTGACACAGGCTCGCTTTCTCTGACACAGGTTCACGCTCTCTGACACATGCTCGCTCTCTCTGACACAGGCTCACTCTCTCTGACACAGGCTCGCTCGCTCTCACTCATGCTCGCTCTCTCTCACACATGCTCGCTCTTTCTGACACAGGCTCGATCTCTCTGACAGAGGCTCGCTCGCTCTCACACATGCTCGCTCTCTCTCACACATGCTCGCTCTTTCTGACACAGGCAAGCTCTCTCAGACACAGGCTCGCTCGCTCTGACACAGGCTGGCTCTCTCTCACACATGCTCGCTCTCTCTCACACATGTTCACTCTCTCTGAGACATGCTCGCTCTCTCTCACACATGCTCGCTCTCTCTGACACAGGATCGCTCGCTGTCACACATGCTCGCTCTCTCTCACACATGCTCACTCCATCTGACACAGGCTCGCTCTCTCTGACACAGGCTCGCTCGCTCTCACACATGCTCGCTCTCTCTCTCACATGCTCGCTCTCTCTGAAACAGGCTCGCTCTCTCTGACACAGGCTCGCTCTCTCTGACACATGCTCGCTCACTCTGACACATGCTCGCTCTCTCTCACAAATGCTCGCTCTCTCTGACACAGGCTCGCTCGCTGTCACACATGCTCTCTCTCTCTCACAAATGCTCGCTCCTTCTGACACAGGCTCGCTCTCTCTGACACAGGCTCGCTCGCTCTCACACATGCTCGTTCTCTCTCACACATGCTCGTTCTTTATGACACAGGCTCGCTCTCTCTGACACAGGCTCGCTCTTTCTGACACAGGCTCGCTCTCTCTGACACAGGCTCGCTCTCTCTGACACAAGCTGGCTCTCTCTCACACATGCTCGCTCTCTCTCACACATGCTCTCTCTCTCTGACACATGCTCGCTCTCTCTGACACAGGCTCGCACTCTCTGACACAGGCTCGCTCTCACTGACACAGGCTCACTCTCTCTGACACATGCTCGCTCTCTGTGAAACATGCTCGCTCTCTGTGAAACATGCTTGCTCTCTCTGGAACAGGCTCGCTCTCTCTGACACAGGCTCACACTCTCTGACACATGCTCGCTCTCACTGACTTAGGCTCACACTCTCTCACACATGCTTGCGCTCTCTGAAACAGGCTCACACTCTGCCACACATGATCACACTCTCTCACACATGCTCGCTCTCTCTGACACATGCTCGCTGTTTCTGACACATGCTCGCTCTCTCTGACACATGCTCGCTGTCTCTGACACATGCTCGCTCTCTCTGACACATGCTCGCTCTCTCTCACACAGGCTCACTCTCTCTGAAAAATCTTCACTCTCTCTGACACAGCCTCGCTCTCTCTGACAGATGCTCGCTCTCTCTGACAGAGGCTCGCTCTCTCTCACACAGGCTCGCTCTCTCTCACACATGCTCGCTCTCTCTGAAACATGCTCGCTCTCTCTGAAACATGCTCGCTCTCTCTGACACAGGCTCGCTCTCTCTGACACAGGATTGCTCTCTCTGACACAGGCTCGCTGTATCTCACACATGCTCGCTCGCTCTGACACAGTCTAGCTCTCTCTGACAAATGCTCGCTCTCTCTGACACAAGCTCACTCCCTGTGACATATGCTCACACTCTCTGACATATGCTCACACTCTCTGACATAGGCTCGCTCTCTCTGACACATGCTCGCTCTCTCTAACACAGGCTTGCTCTCTCTGACACATGCTCGCTCTCTCTCACTCATGTTCGCTCTCGTTGACACAGCATCACTCTCTCTGACACAGGCTCACACTCTCTCACTCATGCTCGCTTTCTCTGACACAGGCTCACTCTATCTCACACATGCTCGCTCGCTCTGACACAGTCTCCCTCTCTCTGACACATGCTCACTCTCTCTGACATATGCCCGCTCTCTCTGATACATGCTCGCTCTTTCTGACACAGGCTCGGTCTCTCTGACACAGGCTCACACTCTCTGACACAAGTTCGCTCTCTCTGACACATGCTCGCTCTCTCTGACACAGGCTCAGTCTCTCTGACCCACGCTCGCTCTCGCTCACACAGGCTCACTCTCTCTGACACAAGTTCGCTCTCTCTGACACATGCTCGCTCTTTCTGACACATGCTCGCTCTCTCTAACACAGGCTTGCTCTCTCTGACACAGGCTCACTCTCTCTGACACAGGCTCACTCTCTCTGACACATGCTCGCTCTCTCTCACACATGTTCGCTCTCTCTCACACAGCATCACTCTCTCTGACACTGGCTCACAATCTCTCACACGTGCTCGATCTCTCTGACACAGGATCACTCTATCTCACACATGCTCGCTCGCACTGACACAGTGTCGCTCTCTCTGACAAATGCTCGCTATCTCTGACACAGGCACACTCTCTGTGACACATGCTCACTGTCTCTGACCCAGGCTCGCTCTCTCTGACACAGGCTCGCACTCTCTGACACAGGCTCGCTCACTGTGACACATGCTCGCTCTTTCTGACACATGCTCGGTCTCTCTCACACATGCTTGGTCTCTTTGACAGTCTCGCTCTCTCTGACACATGCTCACTATCTCTGACACATGCTCGCTCTCTCTGACAAATGCTCACTCTCTGACACATGCTCGCTCTCTCTGACACATGCTCGCTCTCTCTGACACAGGCTCGCTCTCTCTGACACAGGCTCGCTCTCTCTGACACAAGCTGGCTCTCTCTCACACATGCTCACTCTCTCTCACACATGCTCTCTCTCTCTGACACATGCTCGCTCTCTCTGACACAGGCTCGCAATCTCTGACACAGGCTCGCTCTCACTGACACAGGCTCACTCTCTCTGACACATGCTCGCTCTCTGTGAAACATGCTTGCTCTCTCTGGAACAGGCTCGCTCTCTCTGACACAGGCTCACACTCTCTGACACATGCTCACTCTCACTGACATAGGCTCAAACTATCTCACACATGCTTGCGCTCTCTGAAACAGGCTCACACTCTGCCACACATGTTCACACTCTCTCACACATGCTCGCAATCTCTGACACATTCTCGCTGTTTCTGACACATGCTCGCTCTCTCTGACACATGCTCGCTGTCTCTGACACATGCTCGCTCTCTCTGACACATGCTCGCTCTCTCTCACACATGCTCGCTCTCTCTGACACAGGCTCGCTCGCTGTCACACATGCTCGCTCTCTCTCACACATGCTCACTCCATCTGACACAGGCTCGCTCTCTCTGACACAGGCTCGCTCGCTCTCACACATGCTCGCTCTCTCTCTCACATGCTCGCTCTCTCTGAAACAGGCTCGCTCTCTCTGAAACAGGCGCGCTCTCTCTCACACAGGCTCGCTCTCTCTGACACAGGCTCGCTCTCTCTGACACAGGCTCGCTCACTCTGACACATGCTCGCTCTCTCTCACAAATGCTCGCTCCTTCTGACACAGGCTCGCTCTCTCTGACACAGGCTCGCTCGCTCTCACACATGCTCGTTCTCTCTCACACATGCTCGTTCTTTATGACACAGGCTCGCTCTCTCTGACACAGGCTCGCTCTTTCTGACACAGGCTCGCTCTCTCTGACACAGGCTCGCTCTCTCTGACACAAGCTGGCTCTCTCTCACACATGCTCGCTCTCTCTCACACATGCTCTCTCTCTCTGACACATGCTCGCTCTCTCTGACACAGGCTCGCACTCTCTGACACAGGCTCGCTCTCACTGACACAGGCTCACTCTCTCTGACACATGCTCGCTCTCTGTGAAACATGCTTGCTCTCTCTGGAACAGGCTCGCTCTCTCTGACACAGTCTCACACTCTCTGACACATGCTCGCTCTCACTGACTTAGGCTCACACTCTCTCACACATGCTTGCGCTCTCTGAAACAGGCTCACACTCTGCCACACATGATCACACTCTCTCACACATGCTCGCTCTCTCTGACACATGCTCGCTGTTTCTGACACATGCTCGCTCTCTCTGACACATGCTCGCTGTCTCTGACACATGCTCGCTCTCTCTGACACATGCTCGCTCTCTCTCACACAGGCTCACTCTCTCTGAAAAATCTTCACTCTCTCTGACACAGCCTCGCTCTCTCTGACAGATGCTTGCTCTCTCTGACAGAGGCTCGCTCTCTCTCACACAGGCTCGCTCTCTCTCACACATGCTCGCTCTCTCTCACACGTGCTCGCTCTCTCTGAAACAGGCTCGCTCTCTCTGACACAGGCTCGCTCTCTCTGACACAGGATTGCTCTCTCTGACACAGGCTCGCTGTATCTCACACATGCTCGCTCGCTCTGACACAGTCTAGCTCTCTCTGACAAATGCTCGCTCTCTCTGACACAAGCTCACTCCCTGTGACATATGCTCACACTCTCTGACATATGCTCACACTCTCTGACACAGGCTCGCTCTCTCTGACACATGCTCGCTCTCTCTAACACAGGCTTGCTCTCTCTGACACAGGCTCACACTCTCTCACTCATGCTCGCTTTCTCTGACACAGGCTCACTCTATCTCACACATGCTCGCTCGCTCTGACACAGTCTCCCTCTCTCTGACACATGCTCACTCTCTCTGACATATGCCCGCTCTCTCTGAAACATGCTCGCTCTTTCTGACACAGGCTCGGTCTCTCTGACACAGGCTCACACTCTCTGACACAAGTTCGCTCTCTCTGACACATGCTCGCTCTCTCTGACACAGGCTCAGTCTCTCTGACCGACGCTCGCTCTCGCTCACACAGGCTCACTCTCTCTGACACAGGTTCGCTCTCTCTGACACATGCTCGCTCTTTCTGACACATGCTCGCTCTCTCTAACACAGGCTTGATCTCTCTGACACAGGCTCACTCTCTCTGACACAGGCTCACTCTCTCTGACACATGCTCGCTCTCTCTCACACATGTTCGCTCTCTCTCACACAGCATCACTCTCTCTGACACTGGCTCACAATCTCTCACACGTGCTCGATCTCTCTGACACAGGATCACTCTATCTCACACATGCTCGCTCGCACTGACACAGTGTCGCTCTCTCTGACAAATGCTCGCTATCTCTGACACAGGCTCACTCTCTGTGACACATGCTCACTCTCTCTGACCCAGGCTCGCTCTCTCTGACACAGGCTCGCACTCTCTGACACAGGCTCGCTCACTGTGACACATGCTCGCTCTTTCTGACACATGCTCGGTCTCTCTCACACATGCTTGGTCTCTCTGACAGTCTCGCTCTCTCTGACACATGCTCACTATCTCTGATACATGCTCGCTCTCTCTGACAAATGCTCACTCTCTGACACATGCTCGCTCTCTCTGACACATGCTCGCTCTCTCTGACACAGGCTCGCTCTCTCTGACACAGGTTCACGCTCTCTGACACATGCTCGCTCTCTCTGACACAGGCTCACTCTCTCTGACACAGGCTCGCTCGCTCTCACTCATGCTCGCTCTCTCTCACACATGCTCGCTCTTTCTGACACAGGCTCGATCTCTCTGACAGAGGCTCGCTCGCTCTCACACAGGCTCGCTCTCTCTCACACATGCTCGCTCTTTCTGACACAGGCAAGCTCTCTCAGACACAGGCTCGCTCGCTCTGACACAGGCTGGCTCTCTCTCACACATGCTCGCTCTCTCTCACACATGTTCACTCTCTCTGACACATGCTCGCTCTCTCTCACACATGCTCGCTCTCTCTGACACAGGCTCGCTCGCTGTCACACATGCTCGCTCTCTCTCACACATGCTCACTCCATCTGACACAGGCTCGCTCTCTCTCACACATGCTCGCTCTCTCTCTCACATGCTCGTTCTCTCTGAAACAGGCTCGCTCTCCCTGAAACAGGCGCGCTCTCTCTCACACAGGCTCGCTCTCTCTGACACAGGCTCGCTCTCTCTGACACAGGCTCGCTCACTCTGACACATGCTCGCTCTCTCTGACACATGCTCGCTCTCACTGACTTAGGCTCACACTCTCTCACACATGCTTGCGCTCTCTGAAACAGGCTCACACTCTGCCACACATGATCACACTCTCTCACACATGCTCGCTCTCTCTGACACATGCTCGCTGTTTCTGACACATGCTCGCTCTCTCTGACACATGCTCGCTGTCTCTGACACATGCTCGCTCTCTCTGACACATGCTCGCTCTCTCTCACACAGGCTCACTCTCTCTGAAAAATCTTCACTCTCTCTGACACAGCCTCGCTCTCTCTGACAGATGCTCGCTCTCTCTGACAGAGGCTCGCTCTTTCTCACACAGGCTCGCTCTCTCTCACACATGCTCGCTCTCTCTCACACGTGCTCGCTCTCTCTGAAACAGGCTCACTCTCTCTGACACAGGCTCGCTCTCTCTGACACAGGATTGCTCTCTCTGACACAGGCTTGCTGTATCTCACACATGCTCGCTCGCTCTGACACAGTCTAGCTCTCTCTGACAAATGCTCGCTCTCTCTGACACAAGCTCACTCCCTGTGACATATGCTCACACTCTCTGACATATGCTCACACTCTCTGACACAGGCTCGCTCTCTCTGACACATGCTCGCTCTCTCTAACACAGGCTTGCTCTCTCTGACACATGCTCGCTCTCTCTCACTCATGTTCGCTCTCGTTGACACAGCATCACTCTCTCTGACACAGGCTCACACTCTCTCACTCATGCTCGCTTTCTCTGACACAGGCTCACTCTATCTCACACATGCTCGCTCGCTCTGACACAGTCTCCCTCTCTCTGACACATGCTCACTCTCTCTGACATATGCCCGCTCTCTCTGAAACATGCTCGCTCTTTCTGACACAGGCTCGGTCTCTCTGACACAGGCTCACTCTATCTCACACATGCTCGCTCGCACTGACACAGTGTCGCTCTCTCTGACAAATGCTCGCTATCTCTGACACAGGCACACTCTCTGTGACACATGCTCACTGTCTCTGACCCAGGCTCGCTCTCTCTGACACAGGCTCGCACTCTCTGACACAGGCTCGCTCACTGTGACACATGCTCGCTCTTTCTGACACATGCTCGGTCTCTCTCACACATGCTTGGTCTCTTTGACAGTCTCGCTCTCTCTGACACATGCTCACTATCTCTGACACATGCTCGCTCTCTCTGACAAATGCTCACTCTCTGACACATGCTCGCTCTCTCTGACACATGCTCGCTCTCTCTGACACAGGCTCGCTCTCTCTGACACAGGCTCGCTCTCTCTGACACAAGCTGGCTCTCTCTCACACATGCTCACTCTCTCTCACACATGCTCTCTCTCTCTGACACATGCTCGCTCTCTCTGACACAGGCTCGCAATCTCTGACACAGGCTCGCTCTCACTGACACAGGCTCACTCTCTCTGACACATGCTCGCTCTCTGTGAAACATGCTTGCTCTCTCTGGAACAGGCTCGCTCTCTCTGACACAGGCTCACACTCTCTGACACATGCTCACTCTCACTGACATAGGCTCAAACTATCTCACACATGCTTGCGCTCTCTGAAACAGGCTCACACTCTGCCACACATGTTCACACTCTCTCACACATGCTCGCAATCTCTGACACATTCTCGCTGTTTCTGACACATGCTCGCTCTCTCTGACACATGCTCGCTGTCTCTGACACATGCTCGCTCTCTCTGACACATGCTCGCTCTCTCTCACACATGCTCGCTCTCTCTGACACAGGCTCGCTCGCTGTCACACATGCTCGCTCTCTCTCACACATGCTCACTCCATCTGACACAGGCTCGCTCTCTCTGACACAGGCTCGCTCGCTCTCACACATGCTCGCTCTCTCTCTCACATGCTCGCTCTCTCTGAAACAGGCTCGCTCTCTCTGAAACAGGCGCGCTCTCTCTCACACAGGCTCGCTCTCTCTGACACAGGCTCGCTCTCTCTGACACAGGCTCGCTCACTCTGACACATGCTCGCTCTCTCTCACAAATGCTCGCTCCTTCTGACACAGGCTCGCTCTCTCTGACACAGGCTCGCTCGCTCTCACACATGCTCGTTCTCTCTCACACATGCTCGTTCTTTATGACACAGGCTCGCTCTCTCTGACACAGGCTCGCTCTTTCTGACACAGGCTCGCTCTCTCTGACACAGGCTCGCTCTCTCTGACACAAGCTGGCTCTCTCTCACACATGCTCGCTCTCTCTCACACATGCTCTCTCTCTCTGACACATGCTCGCTCTCTCTGACACAGGCTCGCACTCTCTGACACAGGCTCGCTCTCACTGACACAGGCTCACTCTCTCTGACACATGCTCGCTCTCTGTGAAACATGCTTGCTCTCTCTGGAACAGGCTCGCTCTCTCTGACACAGTCTCACACTCTCTGACACATGCTCGCTCTCACTGACTTAGGCTCACACTCTCTCACACATGCTTGCGCTCTCTGAAACAGGCTCACACTCTGCCACACATGATCACACTCTCTCACACATGCTCGCTCTCTCTGACACATGCTCGCTGTTTCTGACACATGCTCGCTCTCTCTGACACATGCTCGCTGTCTCTGACACATGCTCGCTCTCTCTGACACATGCTCGCTCTCTCTCACACAGGCTCACTCTCTCTGAAAAATCTTCACTCTCTCTGACACAGCCTCGCTCTCTCTGACAGATGCTTGCTCTCTCTGACAGAGGCTCGCTCTCTCTCACACAGGCTCGCTCTCTCTCACACATGCTCGCTCTCTCTCACACGTGCTCGCTCTCTCTGAAACAGGCTCGCTCTCTCTGACACAGGCTCGCTCTCTCTGACACAGGATTGCTCTCTCTGACACAGGCTCGCTGTATCTCACACATGCTCGCTCGCTCTGACACAGTCTAGCTCTCTCTGACAAATGCTCGCTCTCTCTGACACAAGCTCACTCCCTGTGACATATGCTCACACTCTCTGACATATGCTCACACTCTCTGACACAGGCTCGCTCTCTCTGACACATGCTCGCTCTCTCTAACACAGGCTTGCTCTCTCTGACACATGCTCGCTCTCTCTCACTCATGTTCGCTCTCGTTGACACAGCATCACTCTCTCTGACACAGGCTCACACTCTCTCACTCATGCTCGCTTTCTCTGACACAGGCTCACTCTATCTCACACATGCTCGCTCGCTCTGACACAGTCTCCCTCTCTCTGACACATGCTCACTCTCTCTGACATATGCCCGCTCTCTCTGAAACATGCTCGCTCTTTCTGACACAGGCTCGGTCTCTCTGACACAGGCTCACACTCTCTGACACAAGTTCGCTCTCTCTGACACATGCTCGCTCTCTCTGACACAGGCTCAGTCTCTCTGACCGACGCTCGCTCTCGCTCACACAGGCTCACTCTCTCTGACACAAGTTCGCTCTCTCTGACACATGCTCGCTCTTTCTGACACATGCTCGCTCTCTCTAACACAGGCTTGATCTCTCTGACACAGGCTCACTCTCTCTGACACAGGCTCACTCTCTCTGACACATGCTCGCTCTCTCTCACACATGTTCGCTCTCTCTCACACAGCATCACTCTCTCTGACACTGGCTCACAATCTCTCACACGTGCTCGATCTCTCTGACACAGGATCACTCTATCTCACACATGCTCGCTCGCACTGACACAGTGTCGCTCTCTCTGACAAATGCTCGCTATCTCTGACACAGGCTCACTCTCTGTGACACATGCTCACTCTCTCTGACCCAGGCTCGCTCTCTCTGACACAGGCTCGCACTCTCTGACACAGGCTCGCTCACTGTGACACATGCTCGCTCTTTCTGACACATGCTCGGTCTCTCTCACACATGCTTGGTCTCTCTGACAGTCTCGCTCTCTCTGACACATGCTCACTATCTCTGATACATGCTCGCTCTCTCTGACAAATGCTCACTCTCTGACACATGCTCGCTCTCTCTGACACATGCTCGCTCTCTCTGACACAGGCTCGCTCTCTCTGACACAGGTTCACGCTCTCTGACACATGCTCGCTCTCTCTGACACAGGCTCACTCTCTCTGACACAGGCTCGCTCGCTCTCACTCATGCTCGCTCTCTCTCACACATGCTCGCTCTTTCTGACACAGGCTCGATCTCTCTGACAGAGGCTCGCTCGCTCTCACACAGGCTCGCTCTCTCTCACACATGCTCGCTCTTTCTGACACAGGCAAGCTCTCTCAGACACAGGCTCGCTCGCTCTGACACAGGCTGGCTCTCTCTCACACATGCTCGCTCTCTCTCACACATGTTCACTCTCTCTGACACATGCTCGCTCTCTCTCACACATGCTCGCTCTCTCTGACACAGGCTCGCTCGCTGTCACACATGCTCGCTCTCTCTCACACATGCTCACTCCATCTGACACAGGCTCGCTCTCTCTCACACATGCTCGCTCTCTCTCTCACATGCTCGTTCTCTCTGAAACAGGCTCGCTCTCCCTGAAACAGGCGCGCTCTCTCTCACACAGGCTCGCTCTCTCTGACACAGGCTCGCTCTCTCTGACACAGGCTCGCTCACTCTGACACATGCTCGCTCTCTCTGACACATGCTCGCTCTCACTGACTTAGGCTCACACTCTCTCACACATGCTTGCGCTCTCTGAAACAGGCTCACACTCTGCCACACATGATCACACTCTCTCACACATGCTCGCTCTCTCTGACACATGCTCGCTGTTTCTGACACATGCTCGCTCTCTCTGACACATGCTCGCTGTCTCTGACACATGCTCGCTCTCTCTGACACATGCTCGCTCTCTCTCACACAGGCTCACTCTCTCTGAAAAATCTTCACTCTCTCTGACACAGCCTCGCTCTCTCTGACAGATGCTCGCTCTCTCTGACAGAGGCTCGCTCTTTCTCACACAGGCTCGCTCTCTCTCACACATGCTCGCTCTCTCTCACACGTGCTCGCTCTCTCTGAAACAGGCTCACTCTCTCTGACACAGGCTCGCTCTCTCTGACACAGGATTGCTCTCTCTGACACAGGCTTGCTGTATCTCACACATGCTCGCTCGCTCTGACACAGTCTAGCTCTCTCTGACAAATGCTCGCTCTCTCTGACACAAGCTCACTCCCTGTGACATATGCTCACACTCTCTGACATATGCTCACACTCTCTGACACAGGCTCGCTCTCTCTGACACATGCTCGCTCTCTCTAACACAGGCTTGCTCTCTCTGACACATGCTCGCTCTCTCTCACTCATGTTCGCTCTCGTTGACACAGCATCACTCTCTCTGACACAGGCTCACACTCTCTCACTCATGCTCGCTTTCTCTGACACAGGCTCACTCTATCTCACACATGCTCGCTCGCTCTGACACAGTCTCCCTCTCTCTGACACATGCTCACTCTCTCTGACATATGCCCGCTCTCTCTGAAACATGCTCGCTCTTTCTGACACAGGCTCGGTCTCTCTGACACAGGCTCACACTCTCTGACACAAGTTCGCTCTCTCTGACACATGCTCGCTCTCTCTGACACAGGCTCAGTCTCTCTGACACAGGCTCGCTCTCGCTCACACAGGCTCACTCTCTCTGACACAAGTTCGCTCTCTCTGACACATGCTCGCTCTTTCTGACACATGCTCGCTCTCTCTAACACAGGCTTGCTCTCTCTGACACAGGCTCACTCTCTCTGACACAGGCTCACTCTCTCTGACACATGCTCGCTCTCTCTCACACATGTTCGCTCTCTCTCACACAGCATCACTCTCTCTGACACTGGCTCACAATCTCTCACACGTGCTCGATCTCTCTGACACAGGATCACTCTATCTCACACATGCTCGCTCGCACTGACACAGTGTCGCTCTCTCTGACAAATGCTCGCTATCTCTGACACAGGCTCACTCTCTGTGACACATGCTCACTCTCTCTGACCCAGGCTCGCTCTCTCTGACACAGGCTCGCACTCTCTGACACAGGCTCGCTCACTGTGACACATGCTCGCTCTTTCTGACACATGCTCGGTCTCTCTCACACATGCTTGGTCTCTCTGACAGTCTCGCTCTCTCTGACACATGCTCACTATCTCTGATACATGCTCGCTCTCTCTGACAAATGCTCACTCTCTGACACATGCTCGCTCTCTCTGACACATGCTCGCTCTCTCTGACACAGGCTCGCTCTCTCTGACACAGGTTCACGCTCTCTGACACATGCTCGCTCTCTCTGACACAGGCTCACTCTCTCTGACACAGGCTCGCTCGCTCTCACTCATGCTCGCTCTCTCTCACACATGCTCGCTCTTTCTGACACAGGCTCGATCTCTCTGACAGAGGCTCGCTCGCTCTCACACAGGCTCGCTCTCTCTCACACATGCTCGCTCTTTCTGACACAGGCAAGCTCTCTCAGACACAGGCTCGCTCGCTCTGACACAGGCTGGCTCTCTCTCACACATGCTCGCTCTCTCTCACACATGTTCACTCTCTCTGACACAAGCTCGCTCTCTCTCACACATGCTCGCTCTCTCTGACACAGGCTCGCTCGCTGTCACACATGCTCGCTCTCTCTCACACATGCTCACTCCATCTGACACAGGCTCGCTCTCTCTGACACAGGCTCGCTCGCTCTCACACATGCTCGCTCACTCTCTCACATGCTCGTTCTCTCTGAAACAGGCTCGCTCTCCCTGAAACAGGCGCGCTCTCTCTCACACAGGCTCGCTCTCTCTGACACAGGCTCGCTCTCTCTGACACAGGCTCGCTCACTCTGACACATGCTCGCTCTCTCTGACACATGCTCGCTCTCACTGACTTAAGATCACACTCTCTCACACATGCTTGCGCTCTCTGAAACAGGCTCACACTCTGCCACACATGATCACACTCTCTCACACATGCTCGCTCTCTCTGACACATGCTCGCTGTTTCTGACACATGCTCGCTCTCTCTGACACAGGCTCGCTGTCTCTGACACATGCTCGCTCTCTCTGACACATGCTCGCTCTCTCTCACACAGGCTCACTCTCTCTGAAAAATCTTCACTCTCTCTGACACAGCCTCGCTCTCTCTGACAGATGCTCGCTCTCTCTGACAGAGGCTCGCTCTTTCTCACACAGGCTCGCTCTCTCTCACACATGCTCGCTCTCTCTCACACGTGCTCGCTCTCTCTGAAACAGGCTCACTCTCTCTGACACAGGCTCGCTCTCTCTGACACAGGATTGCTCTCTCTGACACAGGCTTGCTGTATCTCACACATGCTCGCTCGCTCTGACACAGTCTAGCTCTCTCTGACAAATGCTCGCTCTCTCTGACACAAGCTCACTCCCTGTGACATATGCTCACACTCTCTGACATATGCTCACACTCTCTGACACAGGCTCGCTCTCTCTGACACATGCTCGCTCTCTCTAACACAGGCTTGCTCTCTCTGACACATGCTCGCTCTCTCTCACTCATGTTCGCTCTCGTTGACACAGCATCACTCTCTCTGACACAGGCTCACACTCTCTCACTCATGCTCGCTTTCTCTGACACAGGCTCACTCTATCTCACACATGCTCGCTCGCTCTGACACAGTCTCCCTCTCTCTGACACATGCTCACTCTCGCTGACATATGCCCGCTCTCTCTGATACATGCTCGCTCTTTCTGACACAGGCTCGGTCTCTCTGACACAGGCTCACACTCTCTGACACAAGTTCGCTCTCTCTGACACATGCTCGCTCTCTCTGACACAGGCTCAGTCTCTCTGACCCAGGCTCGCTCTCGCTCACACAGGCTCACTCTCTCTGACACAAGTTCGCTCTCTCTGACACATGCTCGCTCTTTCTGACACATGCTCGCTCTCTCTAACACAGGCTTGCTCTCTCTGACACAGGCTCACTCTCTCTGACACAGGCTCACTCTCTCTGACACATGCTCGCTCTCTCTCACACATGTTCGCTCTCTCTCACACAGCATCACTCTCTCTGACACTGGCTCACAATCTCTCACACGTGCTCGATCTCTCTGACACAGGATCACTCTATCTCACACATGCTCGCTCGCACTGACACAGTGTCGCTCTCTCTGACAAATGCTCTCTATCTCTGACACAGGCTCACTCTCTGTGACACATGCTCACTCTCTCTGACCCAGGCTCGCTCTCTCTGACACAGGCTCGCACTCTCTGACACAGGCTCGCTCACTGTGACACATGCTCGCTCTTTCTGACACATGCTCGGTCTCTCTCACACATGCTTGGTCTCTCTGACAGTCTCGCTCTCTCTGACACATGCTCACTATCTCTGATACATGCTCGCTCTCTCTGACAAATGCTCACTCTCTGACACATGCTCGCTCTCTCTGACACATGCTCGCTCTCTCTGACACAGGCTCGCTCTCTCTGACACAGGTTCACGCTCTCTGACACATGCTCGCTCTCTCTGACACAGGCTCACTCTCTCTGACACAGGCTCGCTCGCTCTCACTCATGTTCGCTCTCTCTCACACATGCTCGCTCTTTCTGACACAGGCTCGATCTCTCTGACAGAGGCTCGCTCGCTCTCACACATGCTCGCTCTCTCTCACACATGCTCGCTCTTTCTGACACAGGCAAGCTCTCTCAGACACAGGCTCGCTCGCTCTGACACAGGCTGGCTCTCTCTCACACATGCTCGCTCTCTCTCACACATGTTCACTCTCTCTGACACATGCTCGCTCTCTCTCACACATGCTCGCTCTCTCTGACACAGGCTCACTCGCTGTCACACATGCTCGCTCTCTCTCACACATGCTCACTCCATCTGACACAGGCTCGCTCTCTCTGACACAGGCTCGCTCGCTCTCACACATGCTCGCTCTCTCTCTCACATGCTCGCTCTCTCTGAAACAGGCTCGCTCTCTCTGAAACAGGCGCGCTCTCTCTCACACAGGCTCGCTCTCTCTGACACAGGCTCGCTCTCTCTGACACAGGCTCGCTCACTCTGACACAGGCTCGCTCGCTGTCACACATGCTCTCTCTCTCTCACAAATGCTCGCTCCTTCTGACACAGGCTCGCTCTCTCTGACACAGGCTCGCTCGCTCTCACACATGCTCGTTCTCTCTCACACATGCTCGTTCTTTATGACACAGGCTCGCTCTCTCTGACACAGGCTCGCTCTTTCTGACACAGGCTCGCTCTCTCTGACACAGGCTCGCTCTCTCTGACACAAGCTGGCTCTCTCTCGCACATGCTCGCTCTCTCTCACACATGCTCTCTCTCTCTGACACATGCTCGCTCTCTCTGACACAGGCTCGCACTCTCTGACACAGGCTCGCTCTCACTGACACAGGCTCACTCTCTCTGACACATGCTCGCTCTCTGTGAAACATGCTTGCTCTCTCTGGAACAGGCTTGCTCTCTCTGACACATGCTCGCTCTCACTGACTTAGGCTCACACTCTCTCACACATGCTTGCGCTCTCTGAAACAGGCTCACACTCCGCCACACATGATCACACTCTCTCACACATGCTCGCTCTCTCTGACACATGCTCGCTGTTTCTGACACATGCTCGCTCTCTCTGACACATGCTCGCTGTCTCTGACACATGCTCGCTCTCTCTGACACATGCTCGCTCTCTCACACACAGGCTCACCCTCTCTGAAAAATCTTCACTCTCTCTGACACAGCCTCGCTCTCTCTGACAGATGCTCGCTCTCTCTGACAGAGGCTCGCTCTCTCTCACACAGGCTCACTCTCTCTCACACAGGCTCGCTCTCTCTCACACATGCTCGCTCTCTCTGAAACATGCTCGCTCTCTCTGACACAGGCTCGCTCTCTCTGACACAGGATTGCTCTCTCTGACACAGGCTCGCTGTATCTCACACATGCTCGCTCGCTCTGACACAGTCTAGCTCTCTCTGACAAATGCTCGCTCTCTCTGACACAAGCTCACTCCCTGTGACATATGCTCACACTCTCTGACATATGCTCACACTCTCTGACACAGGCTCGCTCTCTCTGACACATGCTCGCTCTCTCTAACACAGGCTTGCTCTCTCTGACACATGCTCGCTCTCTCTCACTCATGTTCGCTCTCGTTGACACAGCATCACTCTCTCTGACACAGGCTCACACTCTCTCACTCATGCTCGCTTTCTCTGACACAGGCTCACTCTATCTCACACATGCTCGCTCGCTCTGACACAGTCTCCCTCTCTCTGACACATGCTCACTCTCTCTGACATATGCCCGCTCTCTCTGATACATGCTCGCTCTTTCTGACACAGGCTCGGTCTCTCTGACACAGGCTCACACTCTCTGACACAAGTTCGCTCTCTCTGACACATGCTCGCTCTCTCTGACACAGGCTCAGTCTCTCTGACCCACGCTCGCTCTCGCTCACACAGGCTCACTCTCTCTGACACAAGTTCGCTCTCTCTGAAACATGCTCGCTCTCTCTCACACATGCTCGCTCTCCCTGACACATGCTCGCTCTCTCTAACACAGGCTTGCTCTCTCTGACACAGGTTCACTCTCTCTGACACAGGCTCACTCTCTCTGACACAGGCTCAGTCTCTCTGACCCACGCTCGCTCTCGCTCACACAGGCTCACTCTCTCTGACACAAGTTCGCTCTCTCTGAAACATGCTCGCTCTCTCTCACACATGCTCGCTCTCCCTGACACATGCTCGCTCTCTCTAACACAGGCTAGCTCTCTCTGACACAGGCTCACTCTCTCTGACACAGGCTCACTCTCTCTGACACATGCTCGCTCTCTCTCACACATGTTCGCTCTCTCTCACACAGCATCACTCTCTCTGACACTGGCTCACAATCTCTCACACGTGCTCGATCTCTCTGACACAGGCTCGCTCTCTCTGACACAGGCTCGCACTCTCTGACACAGGCTCGCTCACTGTGACACATGCTCGCTCTTTCTGACACATGCTCGGTCTCTCTCACACATGCTTGGTCTCTCTGACAGTCTCGCTCTCTCTGACACATGCTCACTATCTCTGATACATGCTCGCTCTCTCTGACAAATGCTCACTCTCTGACACATGCTCGCTCTCTCTGACACATGCTCGCTCTCTCTGACACAGGCTCGCTCTCTCTGACACAGGTTCACCCTCTCTGACACATGCTCGCTCTCTCTGACACAGGCTCACTCTCTCTGACACAGGCTCGCTCGCTCTCACACATGCTCGCTCTCTCTCACACATGCTCGCTCTTTCTGACACAGGCAAGCTCTCTCAGACACAGGCTCGCTCGCTCTGACACAGGCTGGCTCTCTCTCACACATGCTCGCTCTCTCTCAAACATGTTCACTCTCTCTGACACATGTTCGTGCTCTCTCATACATGCTTGCTCTCTCTGACACAGGCTCGCTCACTCTGACACATGCTCGCTCTCTCTCACACATGCTCGCTCTCTCTGACACAGGCTCACTCTCTCTCACACATGCTCGCTCTCACTGACACAGGCTCGCTCTCTCTGACACAGGCTCGCTATCTCTTACACAGGCTCGCTCGCTGTCACACATGCTCGCTCTCTCTCACACATGCTCACTCCATCTGACACAGGCTCCCTCTCTCTGACACAGGCTCGCTCGCTCTCACACATGCTCGCTCTCTCTCTCACATGCTCGTTCTCTCTGAAACAGGCTCGCTCTCCCTGAAACAGGCGCGCTCTCTCTCACACAGGCTCGCTCTCTCTGACACAGGCTCGCTCTCTCTGACACAGGCTCGCTCTCTCTGACACAGGCTCGCTCTCTCTGACACATGCTCGCTCTCTCTGACACATGCTCGCTCTCACTGACTTAGGCTCACACTCTCTCACACATGCTCGCTCTCTCTGACACATGCTCGCTGTTTCTGACACATGCTCGCTCTCTCTGACACATGCTCGCTGTCTCTGACACATGCTCGCTCTCTCTGACACATGCTCGCTCTCTCTCACACAGGCTCACTCTCTCTGAAAAATCTTCACTCTCTCTGACACAGCCTCGCTCTCTCTGACAGATGCTTGCTCTCTCTGACAGAGGCTCGCTCTCTCTCACACAGGCTCGCTCTCTCTCACACATGCTCGCTCTCTCTCACACGTGCTCGCTCTCTCTGAAACAGGCTCGCTCTCTCTGACACAGGCTCGCTCTCTCTGACACAGGATTGCTCTCTCTGACACAGGCTCGCTGTATCTCACACATGCTCGCTCGCTCTGACACAGTCTAGCTCTCTCTGACAAATGCTCGCTCTCTCTGACACAAGCTCACTCCCTGTGACATATGCTCACACTCTCTGACATATGCTCACACTCTCTGACACAGGCTCGCTCTCTCTGACACATGCTCGCTCTCTCTAACACAGGCTTGCTCTCTCTGACACATGCTCGCTCTCTCTCACTCATGTTCGCTCTCGTTGACACAGCATCACTCTCTCTGACACAGGCTCACACTCTCTCACTCATGCTCGCTTTCTCTGACACAGGCTCACTCTATCTCACACATGCTCGCTCGCTCTGACACAGTCTCCCTCTCTCTGCCACATGCTCACTCTCTCTGACATATGCCCGCTCTCTCTGAAACATGCTCGCTCTTTCTGACACAGGCTCGGTCTCTCTGACACAGGCTCACACTCTCTGACACAAGTTCGCTCTCTCTGACACATGCTCGCTCTCTCTGACACAGGCTCAGTCTCTCTGACCGACGCTCGCTCTCGCTCACACAGGCTCACTCTCTCTGACACAAGTTCGCTCTCTCTGACACATGCTCGCTCTTTCTGACACATGCTCGCTCTCTCTAACACAGGCTTGATCTCTCTGACACAGGCTCACTCTCTCTGACACAGGCTCACTCTCTCTGACACATGCTCGCTCTCTCTCACACATGTTCGCTCTCTCTCACACAGCATCACTCTCTCTGACACTGGCTCACAATCTCTCACACGTGCTCGATCTCTCTGACACAGGATCACTCTATCTCACACATGCTCGCTCGCACTGACACAGTGTCGCTCTCTCTGACAAATGCTCGCTATCTCTGACACAGGCTCACTCTCTGTGACACATGCTCACTCTCTCTGACCCAGGCTCGCTCTCTCTGACACAGGCTCGCACTCTCTGACACAGGCTCGCTCACTGTGACACATGCTCGCTCTTTCTGACACATGCTCGGTCTCTCTCACACATGCTTGGTCTCTCTGACAGTCTCGCTCTCTCTGACACATGCTCACTATCTCTGATACATGCTCGCTCTCTCTGACAAATGCTCACTCTCTGACACATGCTCGCTCTCTCTGACACATGCTCGCTCTCTCTGACACAGGCTCGCTCTCTCTGACACAGGTTCACGCTCTCTGACACATGCTCGCTCTCTCTGACACAGGCTCACTCTCTCTGACACAGGCTCGCTCGCTCTCACTCATGCTCGCTCTCTCTCACACATGCTCGCTCTTTCTGACACAGGCTCGATCTCTCTGACAGAGGCTCGCTCGCTCTCACACAGGCTCGCTCTCTCTCACACATGCTCGCTCTTTCTGACACAGGCAAGCTCTCTCAGACACAGGCTCGCTCGCTCTGACACAGGCTGGCTCTCTCTCACACATGCTCGCTCTCTCTCACACATGTTCACTCTCTCTGACACATGCTCGCTCTCTCTCACACATGCTCGCTCTCTCTGACACAGGCTCGCTCGCTGTCACACATGCTCGCTCTCTCTCACACATGCTCACTCCATCTGACACAGGCTCGCTCTCTCTCACACATGCTCGCTCTCTCTCTCACATGCTCGTTCTCTCTGAAACAGGCTCGCTCTCCCTGAAACAGGCGCGCTCTCTCTCACACAGGCTCGCTCTCTCTGACACAGGCTCGCTCTCTCTGACACAGGCTCGCTCACTCTGACACATGCTCGCTCTCTCTGACACATGCTCGCTCTCACTGACTTAGGCTCACACTCTCTCACACATGCTTGCGCTCTCTGAAACAGGCTCACACTCTGCCACACATGATCACACTCTCTCACACATGCTCGCTCTCTCTGACACATGCTCGCTGTTTCTGACACATGCTCGCTCTCTCTGACACATGCTCGCTGTCTCTGACACATGCTCGCTCTCTCTGACACATGCTCGCTCTCTCTCACACAGGCTCACTCTCTCTGAAAAATCTTCACTCTCTCTGACACAGCCTCGCTCTCTCTGACAGATGCTCGCTCTCTCTGACAGAGGCTCGCTCTTTCTCACACAGGCTCGCTCTCTCTCACACATGCTCGCTCTCTCTCACACGTGCTCGCTCTCTCTGAAACAGGCTCACTCTCTCTGACACAGGCTCGCTCTCTCTGACACAGGATTGCTCTCTCTGACACAGGCTTGCTGTATCTCACACATGCTCGCTCGCTCTGACACAGTCTAGCTCTCTCTGACAAATGCTCGCTCTCTCTGACACAAGCTCACTCCCTGTGACATATGCTCACACTCTCTGACATATGCTCACACTCTCTGACACAGGCTCGCTCTCTCTGACACATGCTCGCTCTCTCTAACACAGGCTTGCTCTCTCTGACACATGCTCGCTCTCTCTCACTCATGTTCGCTCTCGTTGACACAGCATCACTCTCTCTGACACAGGCTCACACTCTCTCACTCATGCTCGCTTTCTCTGACACAGGCTCACTCTATCTCACACATGCTCGCTCGCTCTGACACAGTCTCCCTCTCTCTGACACATGCTCACTCTCTCTGACATATGCCCGCTCTCTCTGAAACATGCTCGCTCTTTCTGACACAGGCTCGGTCTCTCTGACACAGGCTCACACTCTCTGACACAAGTTCGCTCTCTCTGACACATGCTCGCTCTCTCTGACACAGGCTCAGTCTCTCTGACACAGGCTCGCTCTCGCTCACACAGGCTCACTCTCTCTGACACAAGTTCGCTCTCTCTGACACATGCTCGCTCTTTCTGACACATGCTCGCTCTCTCTAACACAGGCTTGCTCTCTCTGACACAGGCTCACTCTCTCTGACACAGGCTCACTCTCTCTGACACATGCTCGCTCTCTCTCACACATGTTCGCTCTCTCTCACACAGCATCACTCTCTCTGACACTGGCTCACAATCTCTCACACGTGCTCGATCTCTCTGACACAGGATCACTCTATCTCACACATGCTCGCTCGCACTGACACAGTGTCGCTCTCTCTGACAAATGCTCGCTATCTCTGACACAGGCTCACTCTCTGTGACACATGCTCACTCTCTCTGACCCAGGCTCGCTCTCTCTGACACAGGCTCGCACTCTCTGACACAGGCTCGCTCACTGTGACACATGCTCGCTCTTTCTGACACATGCTCGGTCTCTCTCACACATGCTTGGTCTCTCTGACAGTCTCGCTCTCTCTGACACATGCTCACTATCTCTGATACATGCTCGCTCTCTCTGACAAATGCTCACTCTCTGACACATGCTCGCTCTCTCTGACACATGCTCGCTCTCTCTGACACAGGCTCGCTCTCTCTGACACAGGTTCACGCTCTCTGACACATGCTCGCTCTCTCTGACACAGGCTCACTCTCTCTGACACAGGCTCGCTCGCTCTCACTCATGCTCGCTCTCTCTCACACATGCTCGCTCTTTCTGACACAGGCTCGATCTCTCTGACAGAGGCTCGCTCGCTCTCACACAGGCTCGCTCTCTCTCACACATGCTCGCTCTTTCTGACACAGGCAAGCTCTCTCAGACACAGGCTCGCTCGCTCTGACACAGGCTGGCTCTCTCTCACACATGCTCGCTCTCTCACACACATGTTCACTCTCTCTGACACAAGCTCGCTCTCTCTCACACATGCTCGCTCTCTCTGACACAGGCTCGCTCGCTGTCACACATGCTCGCTCTCTCTCACACATGCTCACTCCATCTGACACAGGCTCGCTCTCTCTGACACAGGCTCGCTCGCTCTCACACATGCTCGCTCACTCTCTCACATGCTCGTTCTCTCTGAAACAGGCTCGCTCTCCCTGAAACAGGCGCGCTCTCTCTCACACAGGCTCGCTCTCTCTGACACAGGCTCGCTCTCTCTGACACAGGCTCGCTCACTCTGACACATGCTCGCTCTCTCTGACACATGCTCGCTCTCACTGACTTAAGATCACACTCTCTCACACATGCTTGCGCTCTCTGAAACAGGCTCACACTCTGCCACACATGATCACACTCTCTCACACATGCTCGCTCTCTCTGACACATGCTCGCTGTTTCTGACACATGCTCGCTCTCTCTGACACAGGCTCGCTGTCTCTGACACATGCTCGCTCTCTCTGACACATGCTCGCTCTCTCTCACACAGGCTCACTCTCTCTGAAAAATCTTCACTCTCTCTGACACAGCCTCGCTCTCTCTGACAGATGCTCGCTCTCTCTGACAGAGGCTCGCTCTTTCTCACACAGGCTCGCTCTCTCTCACACATGCTCGCTCTCTCTCACACGTGCTCGCTCTCTCTGAAACAGGCTCACTCTCTCTGACACAGGCTCGCTCTCTCTGACACAGGATTGCTCTCTCTGACACAGGCTTGCTGTATCTCACACATGCTCGCTCGCTCTGACACAGTCTAGCTCTCTCTGACAAATGCTCGCTCTCTCTGACACAAGCTCACTCCCTGTGACATATGCTCACACTCTCTGACATATGCTCACACTCTCTGACACAGGCTCGCTCTCTCTGACACATGCTCGCTCTCTCTAACACAGGCTTGCTCTCTCTGACACATGCTCGCTCTCTCTCACTCATGTTCGCTCTCGTTGACACAGCATCACTCTCTCTGACACAGGCTCACACTCTCTCACTCATGCTCGCTTTCTCTGACACAGGCTCACTCTATCTCACACATGCTCGCTCGCTCTGACACAGTCTCCCTCTCTCTGACACATGCTCACTCTCGCTGACATATGCCCGCTCTCTCTGATACATGCTCGCTCTTTCTGACACAGGCTCGGTCTCTCTGACACAGGCTCACACTCTCTGACACAAGTTCGCTCTCTCTGACACATGCTCGCTCTCTCTGACACAGGCTCAGTCTCTCTGACCCAGGCTCGCTCTCGCTCACACAGGCTCACTCTCTCTGACACAAGTTCGCTCTCTCTGACACATGCTCGCTCTTTCTGACACATGCTCGCTCTCTCTAACACAGGCTTGCTCTCTCTGACACAGGCTCACTCTCTCTGACACAGGCTCACTCTCTCTGACACATGCTCGCTCTCTCTCACACATGTTCGCTCTCTCTCACACAGCATCACTCTCTCTGACACTGGCTCACAATCTCTCACACGTGCTCGATCTCTCTGACACAGGATCACTCTATCTCACACATGCTCGCTCGCACTGACACAGTGTCGCTCTCTCTGACAAATGCTCTCTATCTCTGACACAGGCTCACTCTCTGTGACACATGCTCACTCTCTCTGACCCAGGCTCGCTCTCTCTGACACAGGCTCGCACTCTCTGACACAGGCTCGCTCACTGTGACACATGCTCGCTCTTTCTGACACATGCTCGGTCTCTCTCACACATGCTTGGTCTCTCTGACAGTCTCGCTCTCTCTGACACATGCTCACTATCTCTGATACATGCTCGCTCTCTCTGACAAATGCTCACTCTCTGACACATGCTCGCTCTCTCTGACACATGCTCGCTCTCTCTGACACAGGCTCGCTCTCTCTGACACAGGTTCACGCTCTCTGACACATGCTCGCTCTCTCTGACACAGGCTCACTCTCTCTGACACAGGCTCGCTCGCTCTCACTCATGTTCGCTCTCTCTCACACATGCTCGCTCTTTCTGACACAGGCTCGATCTCTCTGACAGAGGCTCGCTCGCTCTCACACATGCTCGCTCTCTCTCACACATGCTCGCTCTTTCTGACACAGGCAAGCTCTCTCAGACACAGGCTCGCTCGCTCTGACACAGGCTGGCTCTCTCTCACACATGCTCGCTCTCTCTCACACATGTTCACTCTCTCTGACACATGCTCGCTCTCTCTCACACATGCTCGCTCTCTCTGACACAGGCTCACTCGCTGTCACACATGCTCGCTCTCTCTCACACATGCTCACTCCATCTGACACAGGCTCGCTCTCTCTGACACAGGCTCGCTCGCTCTCACACATGCTCGCTCTCTCTCTCACATGCTCGCTCTCTCTGAAACAGGCTCGCTCTCTCTGAAACAGGCGCGCTCTCTCTCACACAGGCTCGCTCTCTCTGACACAGGCTCGCTCTCTCTGACACAGGCTCGCTCACTCTGACACAGGCTCGCTCGCTGTCACACATGCTCTCTCTCTCTCACAAATGCTCGCTCCTTCTGACACAGGCTCGCTCTCTCTGACACAGGCTCGCTCGCTCTCACACATGCTCGTTCTCTCTCACACATGCTCGTTCTTTATGACACAGGCTCGCTCTCTCTGACACAGGCTCGCTCTTTCTGACACAGGCTCGCTCTCTCTGACACAGGCTCGCTCTCTCTGACACAAGCTGGCTCTCTCTCGCACATGCTCGCTCTCTCTCACACATGCTCTCTCTCTCTGACACATGCTCGCTCTCTCTGACACAGGCTCGCACTCTCTGACACAGGCTCGCTCTCACTGACACAGGCTCACTCTCTCTGACACATGCTCGCTCTCTGTGAAACATGCTTGCTCTCTCTGGAACAGGCTTGCTCTCTCTGACACATGCTCGCTCTCACTGACTTAGGCTCACACTCTCTCACACATGCTTGCGCTCTCTGAAACAGGCTCACACTCCGCCACACATGATCACACTCTCTCACACATGCTCGCTCTCTCTGACACATGCTCGCTGTTTCTGACACATGCTCGCTCTCTCTGACACATGCTCGCTGTCTCTGACACATGCTCGCTCTCTCTGACACATGCTCGCTCTCTCACACACAGGCTCACCCTCTCTGAAAAATCTTCACTCTCTCTGACACAGCCTCGCTCTCTCTGACAGATGCTCGCTCTCTCTGACAGAGGCTCGCTCTCTCTCACACAGGCTCACTCTCTCTCACACAGGCTCGCTCTCTCTCACACATGCTCGCTCTCTCTCACACATGCTCGCTCTCTCTGAAACATGCTCGCTCTCTCTGACACAGGCTCGCTCTCTCTGACACAGGATTGCTCTCTCTGACACAGGCTCGCTGTATCTCACACATGCTCGCTCGCTCTGACACAGTCTAGCTCTCTCTGACAAATGCTCGCTCTCTCTGACACAAGCTCACTCCCTGTGACATATGCTCACACTCTCTGACATATGCTCACACTCTCTGACACAGGCTCGCTCTCTCTGACACATGCTCGCTCTCTCTAACACAGGCTTGCTCTCTCTGACACATGCTCGCTCTCTCTCACTCATGTTCGCTCTCGTTGACACAGCATCACTCTCTCTGACACAGGCTCACACTCTCTCACTCATGCTCGCTTTCTCTGACACAGGCTCACTCTATCTCACACATGCTCGCTCGCTCTGACACAGTCTCCCTCTCTCTGACACATGCTCACTCTCTCTGACATATGCCCGCTCTCTCTGATACATGCTCGCTCTTTCTGACACAGGCTCGGTCTCTCTGACACAGGCTCACACTCTCTGACACAAGTTCGCTCTCTCTGACACATGCTCGCTCTCTCTGACACAGGCTCAGTCTCTCTGACCCACGCTCGCTCTCGCTCACACAGGCTCACTCTCTCTGACACAAGTTCGCTCTCTCTGAAACATGCTCGCTCTCTCTCACACATGCTCGCTCTCCCTGACACATGCTCGCTCTCTCTAACACAGGCTTGCTCTCTCTGACACAGGTTCACTCTCTCTGACACAGGCTCACTCTCTCTGACACAGGCTCAGTCTCTCTGACCCACGCTCGCTCTCGCTCACACAGGCTCACTCTCTCTGACACAAGTTCGCTCTCTCTGAAACATGCTCGCTCTCTCTCACACATGCTCGCTCTCCCTGACACATGCTCGCTCTCTCTAACACAGGCTTGCTCTCTCTGACACAGGCTCACTCTCTCTGACACAGGCTCACTCTCTCTGACACATGCTCGCTCTCTCTCACACATGTTCGCTCTCTCTCACACAGCATCACTCTCTCTGACACTGGCTCACAATCTCTCACACGTGCTCGATCTCTCTGACACAGGCTCGCTCTCTCTGACACAGGCTCGCACTCTCTGACACAGGCTCGCTCACTCTGACACATGCTCGCTCTTTCTGACACATGCTCGGTCTCTCTCACACATGCTTGGTCTCTCTGACAGTCTCGCTCTCTCTGACACATGCTCACTATCTCTGATACATGCTCGCTCTCTCTGACAAATGCTCACTCTCTGACACATGCTCGCTCTCTCTGACACATGCTCGCTCTCTCTGACACAGGCTCGCTCTCTCTGACACAGGTTCACGCTCTCTGACACATGCTCGCTCTCTCTGACACAGGCTCACTCTCTCTGACACAGGCTCGCTCGCTCTCACTCATGCTCGCTCTCTCTCACACATGCTCGCTCTTTCTGACACAGGCTCGATCTCTCTGACAGAGGCTCGCTCGCTCTCACACATGCTCGCTCTCTCTCACACATGCTCGCTCTTTCTGACACAGGCAAGCTCTCTCAGACACAGGCTCGCTCGCTCTGACACAGGCTGGCTCTCTCTCACACATGCTCGCTCTCTCTCAAACATGTTCACTCTCTCTGACACATGTTCGTGCTCTCTCATACATGCTTGCTCTCTCTGACACAGGCTCGCTCACTCTGACACATGCTCGCTCTCTCTCACACATGCTCGCTCTCTCTGACACAGGCTCACTCTCTCTCACACATGCTCGCTCTCACTGACACAGGCTCGCTCTCTCTGACACAGGCTCGCTATCTCTTACACAGGCTCGCTCGCTGTCACACATGCTCGCTCTCTCTCACACATGCTCACTCCATCTGACACAGGCTCGCTCTCTCTGACACAGGCTCGCTCGCTCTCACACATGCTCGCTCTCTCTCTCACATGCTCGTTCTCTCTGAAACAGGCTCGCTCTCCCTGAAACAGGCGCGCTCTCTCTCACACAGGCTCGCTCTCTCTGACACAGGCTCGCTCTCTCTGACACAGGCTCGCTCTCTCTGACACAGGCTCGCTCACTCTGACACATGCTCGCTCTCTCTGACACATGCTCGCTCTCTCTGACTTAGGCTCACACTCTCTCACACATGCTCGCTCTCTCTGACACATGCTCGCTGTTTCTGACACATGCTCGCTCTCTCTGACACATGCTCGCTGTCTCTGACACATGCTCGCTCTCTCTGACACATGCTCGCTCTCTCTCACACAGGCTCACTCTCTCTGAAAAATCTTCACTCTCTCTGACACAGCCTCGCTCTCTCTGACAGATGCTCGCTCTCTCTGACAGAGGCTCGCTCTTTCTCACACAGGCTCGCTCTCTCTCACACATGCTCGCTCTCTCTCACACGTGCTCGCTCTCTCTGAAACAGGCTCACTCTCTCTGACACAGGCTCGCTCTCTCTGACACAGGATTGCTCTCTCTGACACAGGCTTGCTGTATCTCACACATGCTCGCTCGCTCTGACACAGTCTAGCTCTCTCTGACAAATGCTCGCTCTCTCTGACACAAGCTCACTCCCTGTGACATATGCTCACACTCTCTGACATATGCTCACACTCTCTGACACAGGCTCGCTCTCTCTGACACATGCTCGCTCTCTCTAACACAGGCTTGCTCTCTCTGACACATGCTCGCTCTCTCTCACTCATGTTCGCTCTCGTTGACACAGCATCACTCTCTCTGACACAGGCTCACACTCTCTCACTCATGCTCGCTTTCTCTGACACAGGCTCACTCTATCTCACACATGCTCGCTCGCTCTGACACAGTCTCCCTCTCTCTGACACATGCTCACTCTCTCTGACATATGCCCGCTCTCTCTGAAACATGCTCGCTCTTTCTGACACAGGCTCGGTCTCTCTGACACAGGCTCACACTCTCTGACACAAGTTCGCTCTCTCTGACACATGCTCGCTCTCTCTGACACAGGCTCAGTCTCTCTGACCCAGGCTCGCTCTCGCTCACACAGGCTCACTCTCTCTGACACAAGTTCGCTCTCTCTGACACATGCTCGCTCTTTCTGACACATGCTCGCTCTCTCTAACACAGGCTTGCTCTCTCTGACACAGGCTCACTATCTCTGACACAGGCTCACTCTCTCTGACACATGCTCGCTCTCTCTCACACATGTTCGCTCTCTCTCACACAGCATCACTCTCTCTGACACTGGCTCACAATCTCTCACACGTGCTCGATCTCTCTGACACAGGATCACTCTATCTCACACATGCTCGCTCGCACTGACACAGTGTCGCTCTCTCTGACAAATGCTCGCTATCTCTGACACAGGCTCACTCTCTGTGACACATGCTCACTCTCTCTGACCCAGGCTCGCTCTCTCTGACACAGGCTCGCACTCTCTGACACAGGCTCGCTCACTGTGACACATGCTCGCTCTTTCTGACACATGCTCGGTCTCTCTCACACATGCTTGGTCTCTCTGACAGTCTCGCTCTCTCTGACACATGTTCACTATCTCTGATACATGCTCGCTCTCTCTGACAAATGCTCACTCTCTGACACATGCTCGCTCTCTCTGACACATGCTCGCTCTCTCTGACACAGGCTCGCTCTCTCTGACACAGGTTCACGCTCTCTGACACATGCTCGCTCTCTCTGACACAGGCTCACTCTCTCTGACACAGGCTCGCTCGCTCTCACTCATGCTCGCTCTCTCTCACACATGCTCGCTCTTTCTGACACAGGCTCAATCTCTCTGACAGAGGCTCGCTCGCTCTCACACAGGCTCACTCTCTCTCACACATGCTCGCTCTTTCTGACACAGGCAAGCTCTCTCAGACACAGGCTCGCTCGCTCTGACACAGGCTGGCTCTCTCTCACACATGCTCGCTCTCTCTCACACATGTTCACTCTCTCTGACACATGCTCGCTCTCTCTCACACATGCTCGTTTTCTCTGACACAGGCTCGATCGCTGTCACACATGCTCGCTCTCTCTCACACATGCTCACTCCGTCTGACACAGGCTCGCTCTCTCTGACACAGGCTCGCTCGCTCTCACACATGCTCGCTCTCTCTCTCACATGCTCGTTCTCTCTGAAACAGGCTCGCTCTCCCTGAAACAGGCGCGCTCTCTCTCACACAGGCTCGCTCTCTCTGACACAGGTTCGCTCTTTCTGACACAGGCTCGCTCTCTCTGACACAGGCTCGCTCTCTCTGACACAAGCTGGCTCTCTCTCACACATGCTCGCTCTCTCTGACACAGGCTCACTCGCTCTCACACATGCTCGCTCTCTCTCTCACATGCTCGTTCTCTCTGAAACAGGCTCGCTCTCCCTGAAACAGGCGCGCTCTCTCTCACACAGGCTCGCTCTCTCTGACACAGGCTCGCTCTCTCTGACACAGGCTCGCTCACTCTGACACATGCTCGCTCTCTCTGACACATGCTCGCTCTCACTGACTTAGGCTCACACTCTCTCACACATGCTTGCGCTCTCTGAAACAGGCTCACACTCTGCCACACATGATCACACTCTCTCACACATGCTCGCTCTCTCTGACACATGCTCGCTGTTTCTGACACATGCTCGCTCTCTCTGACACAGGCTCGCTGTCTCTGACACATGCTCGCTCTCTCTGACACATGCTCGCTCTCTCTCACACAGGCTCACTCTCTCTGAAAAATCTTCACTCTCTCTGACACAGCCTCGCTCTCTCTGACAGATGCTCGCTCTCTCTGACAGAGGCTCGCTCTTTCTCACACAGGCTCGCTCTCTCTCACACATGCTCGCTCTCTCTCACACGTGCTCGCTCTCTCTGAAACAGGCTCACTCTCTCTGACACAGGCTCGCTCTCTCTGACACAGGATTGCTCTCTCTGACACAGGCTTGCTGTATCTCACACATGCTCGCTCGCTCTGACACAGTCTAGCTCTCTCTGACAAATGCTCGCTCTCTCTGACACAAGCTCACTCCCTGTGACATATGCTCACACTCTCTGACATATGCTCACACTCTCTGACACAGGCTCGCTCTCTCTGACACATGCTCGCTCTCTCTAACACAGGCTTGCTCTCTCTGACACATGCTCGCTCTCTCTCACTCATGTTCGCTCTCGTTGACACAGCATCACTCTCTCTGACACAGGCTCACACTCTCTCACTCAGGCTCGCTTTCTCTGACACAGGCTCACTCTATCTCACACATGCTCGCTCGCTCTGACACAGTCTCCCTCTCTCTGACACATGCTCACTCTCTCTGACATATGCCCGCTCTCTCTGATACATGCTCGCTCTTTCTGACACAGGCTCGGTCTCTCTGACACAGGCTCACACTCTCTGACACAAGATCGCTCTCTCTGACACATGCTCGCTCTCTCTGACACAGGCTCAGTCTCTCTGACCCAGGCTCGCTCTCGCTCACACAGGCTCACTCTCTCTGACACAAGTTCGCTCTCTCTGACACATGCTCGCTCTTTCTGACACATGCTCGCTCTCTCTAACACAGGCTTGCTCTCTCTGACACAGGCTCACTCTCTCTGACACAGGCTCACTCTCTCTGACACATGCTCGCTCTCTCTCACACATGTTCGCTCTCTCTCACACAGCATCACTCTCTCTGACACTGGCTCACAATCTCTCACACGTGCTCGATCTCTCTGACACAGGATCACTCTATCTCACACATGCTCGCTCGCACTGACACAGTGTCGCTCTCTCTGACAAATGCTCTCTATCTCTGACACAGGCTCACTCTCTGTGACACATGCTCACTCTCTCTGACACAGGCTCGCTCTCTCTGACACAGGCTCGCACTCTCTGACACAGGCTCGCTCACTGTGACACATGCTCGCTCTTTCTGACACATGCTCGGTCTCTCTCACACATGCTTGGTCTCTCTGACAGTCTCGCTCTCTCTGACACATGCTCACTATCTCTGATACATGCTCGCTCTCTCTGACAAATGCTCACTCTCTGACACATGCTCGCTCTCTCTGACACATGCTCGCTCTCTCTGACACAGGCTCGCTCTCTCTGACACAGGTTCACGCTCTCTGACACATGCTCGCTCTCTCTGACACAGGCTCACTCTCTCTGACACAGGCTCGCTCGCTCTCACTCATGTTCGCTCTCTCTCACACATGCTCGCTCTTTCTGACACAGGCTCGATCTCTCTGACAGAGGCTCGCTCGCTCTCACACATGCTCGCTCTCTCTCACACATGCTCGCTCTTTCTGACACAGGCAAGCTCTCTCAGACACAGGCTCGCTCGCTCTGACACAGGCTGGCTCTCTCTCACACATGCTCGCTCTCTCTCACACATGTTCACTCTCTCTGACACATGCTCGCTCTCTCTCACACATGCTCGCTCTCTCTGACACAGGCTCACTCGCTGTCACACATGCTCGCTCTCTCTCACACATGCTCACTCCATCTGACACAGGCTCGCTCTCTCTGACACAGGCTCGCTCGCTCTCACACATGCTCGCTCTCTCTCTCACATGCTCGCTCTCTCTGAAACAGGCTCGCTCTCTCTGAAACAGGCGCGCTCTCTCTCACACAGGCTCGCTCTCTCTGACACAGGCTCGCTCTCTCTGACACAGGCTCGCTCACTCTGACACAGGCTCGCTCGCTGTCACACATGCTCTCTCTCTCTCACAAATGCTCGCTCCTTCTGACACAGGCTCGCTCTCTCTGACACAGGCTCGCTCGCTCTCACACATGCTCGTTCTCTCTCACACATGCTCGTTCTTTATGACACAGGCTCGCTCTCTCTGACACAGGCTCGCTCTTTCTGACACAGGCTCGCTCTCTCTGACACAGGCTCGCTCTCTCTGACACAAGCTGGCTCTCTCTCGCACATGCTCGCTCTCTCTCACACATGCTCTCTCTCTCTGACACATGCTCGCTCTCTCTGACACAGGCTCGCACTCTCTGACACAGGCTCGCTCTCACTGACACAGGCTCACTCTCTCTGACACATGCTCGCTCTCTGTGAAACATGCTTGCTCTCTCTGGAACAGGCTTGCTCTCTCTGACACATGCTCGCTCTCACTGACTTAGGCTCACACTCTCTCACACATGCTTGCGCTCTCTGAAACAGGCTCACACTCTGCCACACATGATCACACTCTCTCACACATGCTCGCTCTCTCTGACACATGCTCGCTGTTTCTGACACATGCTCGCTCTCTCTGACACATGCTCGCTGTCTCTGACACATGCTCGCTCTCTCTGACACATGCTCGCTCTCTCACACACAGGCTCACCCTCTCTGAAAAATCTTCACTCTCTCTGACACAGCCTCGCTCTCTCTGACAGATGCTCGCTCTCTCTGACAGAGGCTCGCTCTCTCTCACACAGGCTCACTCTCTCTCACACAGGCTCGCTCTCTCTCACACATGCTCGCTCTCTCTCACACATGCTCGCTCTCTCTGAAACATGCTCGCTCTCTCTGACACAGGCTCGCTCTCTCTGACACAGGATTGCTCTCTCTGACACAGGCTCGCTGTATCTCACACATGCTCGCTCGCTCTGACACAGTCTAGCTCTCTCTGACAAATGCTCGCTCTCTCTGACACAAGCTCACTCCCTGTGACATATGCTCACACTCTCTGACATATGCTCACACTCTCTGACACAGGCTCGCTCTCTCTGACACTATGCTCGCTCTCTCTAACACAGGCTTGCTCTCTCTGACACATGCTCGCTCTCTCTCACTCATGTTCGCTCTCGTTGACACAGCATCACTCTCTCTGACACAGGCTCACACTCTCTCACTCATGCTCGCTTTCTCTGACACAGGCTCACTCTATCTCACACATGCTCGCTCGCTCTGACACAGTCTCCCTCTCTCTGACACATGCTCACTCTCTCTGACATATGCCCGCTCTCTCTGATACATGCTCGCTCTTTCTGACACAGGCTCGGTCTCTCTGACACAGGCTCACACTCTCTGACACAAGTTCGCTCTCTCTGACACATGCTCGCTCTCTCTGACACAGGCTCAGTCTCTCTGACCCACGCTCGCTCTCGCTCACACAGGCTCACTCTCTCTGACACAAGTTCGCTCTCTCTGAAACATGCTCGCTCTCTCTCACACATGCTCGCTCTCCCTGACACATGCTCGCTCTCTCTAACACAGGCTTGCTCTCTCTGACACAGGCTCGCTCGATCTCACACATGCTCGCTCTCTCTCACACATGCTCGATCTTTCTGACACAGGCTCGCTCTCCCTGACACAGGCTCGCTCTCTCTGACACAGGCTGTCTCTCTCTCACACATGCTCGCTCTCTCTCACACATGCACACTCTGACACATGTTCGCGCCCTCTCACACATGCTTGCTCTCTCTGACACAGGCTCGCTCATTCTGACACATGCTCGTTCTCTCTCACACATGCTCGCTCTCTCTAACACAGGGCTCGCTCGCTCTGACACAATGCTCGCTCTCTCTCACACATGCTTGCTCTCTCTGACACAGGCTCGCTCGCTCTCACACATGCTCGCTCGCTCTCACACATGCTCGCTCTCTCTGACACAGGCTCGCTCTCTGTGACACATGCTCGCTCTCCCTCACACATGCTCGCTCTCTCTGACACATGCTCGCACTCTCTGACACATGCTCGCACTCACTGACACAGGCTCACTCTCTCTGATACATGCTCGCTCTCTCTGTCAAATGCTCACTCTCTGACACATGCTCGCTCTCTCTGACACATGCTCGCTCTCTCTGACACAGGCTCGCTCTCTCTGACACAGGCTCACTCTCTCTGACACAGGCTCGCTCGCTCTCACTCATGCTCGCTCTCTCTCACACATGCTCGCTCTTTCTGACACAGACTCAATCTCTCTGACAGAGGCTCGCTCGCTCTCACACATGCTCGCTCTCTCTCACACATGCTCGCTCTTTCTGACACAGGCAAGCTCTCTCAGACACAGGCTCGCTCGCTCTGACACAGGCTGGCTCTCTCTCACACATGCTCGCTCTCTCTCACACATGTTCACTCTCTCTGACACATGTTCGTGCTCTCTCATACATGCTTGCTCTCTCTGACACAGGCTCGCTCACTCTGACACATGCTCGCTCTCTCTCACACATGCTCGCTCTCTCTGACACAGGCTCTCTCTCTCACACATGCTCGCTCTCACTGACACAGGCTCGCTCTCTCTGACACAGGCTCGCTATCTCTTACACAGGCTCGCTCTCTCTGACACATGCCCGGTCTCTGTGACACATGCTCGCTTTCTCTCACACATGCTCGCTATCTCTGACACAGGCTCGCACTCTCTGACACAGGGGTCACTCTCTCTGACACATGCTCGCTCTCTCTGAAACAGGCTCGTTCTCTCTGACACAGGCCCGCTCTCTCTGACACAGGCTCACTCTCTCTGACACAAGCTCACACTCTCTGACACAGGCTCACTCTCTCTGACACATGCTCGCTCTCTCTGACACATGCTCACTCTATCTGACACAGGCTCGCTCTTTCTGACACATGCTCACTCTCTCTGACACATGCTCGCTCTCTCTCACAGATGCTCACTCCGTCTCACACAGCCTCACTCTCTCTGACACAGACTCGTTCTCTCTGTCACAGGCTCGCTCTCTCTGATACATGCTCTCTCTCTCTGACACAGGCTCGGTCTCTCTGACACAGGCTCACTCTCTCTGACACATGCTCACTTTATCTGACACATTCTCGGTGTCTCTCACACAGGCTCGCTCTCCCTGACACGTGCTCGCTCTCTCTGACACATGCTCGCTCTCTCTGACAAATGCTTGCTCTCTCTGACAAATGCTCGCTCTCTCTGACAAATGCTCGCTCTCTCTGACACAGGCTCGCTCTCTCTGACACAGGCTCGCTCTCTCTGACACAGGCTCGCTCTCTCTGACACAGGCTCACTCTCTCTAACACAGGCTCGCTCTCTCTGACACATGCTCGCTCTCTGTGACACATGCTCACTCTCTCTGAAACCGGCTCGCTCTCTCTGACACAGGCTCGCACTCTCTCACACATGCTGGCTCTCCCTCACACATGCTCGCTCTCTCTGACACATGCACGCTCTCTCTGACACATGCTCGCTCTCTCTGACACATGCTCGCTCTCTCTGACACATGCTCGCTCTCTCTCACACATGCTCACTCTGACACATGTTCACGCTCTCTCACACATGCTCTCTCTGACATAGGCTTGCTCTCTCTCACACATGCTCGCTCTCTCTCACATATGCTTGCTCTCTCTGACACAGGCTCGCTCGCTCTGTTACATGCTCGCTCTCTCTGACACATGCTTGCTCTCTCTGACACAGGCTCGCTCGATCTCACACATGCTCGCTCTCTCTCACACATGCTCGATCTTTCTGACACAGGCTCGCTCTCCCTGACACAGGCTCGATCTCTCTGACACAGGCTGTCTCTCTCTCACACATGCTCGCTCTCTCTCACATATGCACACTCTGACACATGTTCGCGCCCTCTCACACATGCTTGCTCTCTCTGACACAGGCTCGCTCATTCTGACACATGCTCGTTCTCTCTAACACATGCTCGCTCTCTCTAACACAGGCTCGCTCGCTCTGACACATGCTCGCTCTCTCTCACACATGCTTGCTCTCTCTGACACAGGCTCGCTCGCTCTCACACATGCTCGCTCTCTCTCACACATGCTCGCTCTTTCTGACACAGGCTCGCACTCTCTGACACATGCTCGCTCTCTGACACAGGCTCGTTCTCTCTGACACATGCTCGCTCTCTGTGACACATGCTCGCTCTCTCTGACACATGCTCGCTCTCTCTGACACATGCTCGCACTCTCTGACACATGCTCGCACTCACTGACACAGGCTCACTCTCTCTCACACAGGCTCGCTCCCTCTGACAAATGTTCACTCTCTCTGACACAGGCTCGCTCTCTCTGACAGATGCTCATTCTCTCTAACACAGGCTCACACTCTCTCACACAGGCTTGCTCTCTCTGACACATGCTCGCTCTCTCTCACACATGCTCGCTGTCTCTGAAACAGGCTCGCTCTCTCTGACACAGGCTCGCTCTCTCTGACACAGGCTGGCTCTCTCTGACACAGGCTCGCTCACTCTGACACATGCTCGCTCTCTCTCTCACATGCTCGCTCTCTCTGAAAGAGGCTCGCTCTCTCTGACACAAGCTCACTCCCTGTGACATATGCTCACACTCTCTGACATATGCTCACACTCTCTGACACAGGCTCGCTCTCTCTGACACATGCTCGCTCTCTCTAACACAGGCTTGCTCTCTCTGACACATGCTCGCTCTCTCTCACTCATGTTCGCTCTCGTTGACACAGCATCACTCTCTCTGACACAGGCTCACACTCTCTCACTCATGCTCGCTTTCTCTGACACAGGCTCACTCTATCTCACACATGCTCGCTCGCTCTGACACAGTCTCCCTCTCTCTGACACATGCTCACTCTCTCTGACATATGCCCGCTCTCTCTGATACATGCTCGCTCTTTCTGACACAGGCTCGGTCTCTCTGACACAGGCTCACACTCTCTGACACAAGTTCGCTCTCTCTGACACATGCTCGCTCTCTCTGACACAGGCTCAGTCTCTCTGACCCACGCTCGCTCTCGCTCACACAGGCTCACTCTCTCTGACACAAGTTCGCTCTCTCTGACACATGCTCGCTCTTTCTGACACATGCTCGCTCTCTCTAACACAGGCTTGCTCTCTCTGACACAGGCTCACTCTCTCTGACACAGGCTCACTCTCTCTGACACATGCTCGCTCTCTCTCACACATGTTCGCTCTCTCTCACACAGCATCACTCTCTCTGACACTGGCTCACAATCTCTCACACGTGCTCGATCTCTCTGACACAGGATCACTCTATCTCACACATGCTCGCTCGCACTGACACAGTGTCGCTCTCTCTGACAAATGCTCGCTATCTCTGACACAGGCACACTCTCTGTGACACATGCTCACTCTCTCTGACACAGGCTCGCTCTCTCTGACACAGGCTCACAATCTCTGACACAGGCTCGCTCGCTGTCACACATGCTCGCTCTCTCTCACACATGCTCACTCCATCTGACACAGGCTCGCTCTCTCTCACACATGCTCGCTCTCACTGACACAGGCTCGCTCACTCTGACACATGCTCAATCTCTCTCACACATGCACGCTCACTCTGACACAGGCTCGCTCTCTCTGACACAGGCTCGCTATCTCTTACACAGGCTCGCTCTCTCTGACACATGCCCGGTCTCTGTGATACATGCTCGCTTTCTCTCACACATGCTCGCTATCTCTGACACAGGCTCGCACTCTCTGACACAGGGTCACTCTCTCTGACACATGCTCGCTCTCTCTGAAACAGGCTCGTTCTCTCTGACACAGGCCAGCTCTCTCTGACACAGGCTCACTCTCTCTGACACAAGCTCACACTCTCTGACACAGGCTCACTCTCTCTGACACATGCTCGCTCTCTCTGACACATGCTCACTCTATCTGACACAGGCTCGCTCTTTCTGACACATGCTCACTCTCTCTGACACATGCTCACTCTCTCTCACAGATGCTCACTCCGTCTCACACAGCCTCACTCTCTCTGACACAGACTCGTTCTCTCTGTCACAGGCTCGCTCTCTCTGATACATGCTCGCTCTCTCTGACACAGGCTCGGTCTCTCTGACACAGGCTCACTCTCTCTGACACATGCTCACTTTCACCGACACATTCTCGGTGTCTCTCACACAGGCTCGCTCTCCCTGACACGTGCTCGCTCTCTCTGACACATGCTCGCTCTCTCTGACAAATGCTCGCTCTCTCTGACAAATGCTCGCTCTCTCTGACAAATGCTCGCTCTCTCTGACACAGGCTCGCTCTCTCTGACACAGGCTCGCTCTCTCTGACACAGGCTCGCTCTCTCTGACACAGGCTCACTCTCTCTGACACAGGCTCGCTCTCTCTGACACATGCTCGCTCTCTCTGACACAGGCTCACACTCTCTCACACATGCTCGTTCTCTCTGACACAGGCTCACACTCTCTCACACATGCTCGCTTTCTCTGACACATGCTCGCTCTGACACATGCTCGCTCTCTCTGACACAGGCTCGCTCTCTCTGACACAGGCTCACTCTCTCTGTCACAGGCTCACAATCTCGGACACAGGCTCGCTCTCTCTGACACTGCTCACTCTCTCTGACACATGCTCGCTCTCTATCACACATGCTCACTCATCTCACACAGCCTCACCTTCTCTGACACAGGCTCGCTCTCTCTCACACATGCTCTCTCTCTCTCACACATGCTCACTCTCTCTGACACATGGTCGCTCTCTCTGACACATGCTCCCTCTCTCTCACATATGCCAGCTCTCTCTCACACATGCTCGCTCTCTCTGAGACATGCTTACTCTCTCTGACACATGCTCGCACTTTCTCACACATGCTCGCTTTCGTTGACACAGGCTCGCTCTCTCTGACACTGGCTCGCTCCCTGTGACACATGCTCGCTCTCTCTGAAACCGGCTCGCTCTCTCTGACACAGGCTCGCACTCTCTCACACATGCTGGCTCTCCCTCACACATGCTCGCTCTCTCTGACACATGCACGCTCTCTCTGACACATGCTCGCTCTCTCTGACACATGCTCGCTCTCTCTGACACATGCTCGCTCTCTCTCACACATGCTCACTCTGACACATGTTCACGCTCTCTCACACATGCTCTCTCTGACATAGGCTTGCTCTCTCTCACACATGCTCGCTCTCTCTCACACATGCTTGCTCTCTCTGACACAGGCTCGCTCGCTCTGTCACATGCTCGCTCTCTCTGACACATGCTTGCTCTCTCTGACACAGGCTCGCTCGATCTCACACATGCTCGCTCTCTCTCACACATGCTCGATCTTTCTGACACAGGCTCGCTCTCCCTGACACAGGCTCGCTCTCTCTGACACAGGCTGTCTCTCTCTCACACATGCTCGCTCTCTCTCACACATGCACACTCTGACACATGTTCGCGCCCTCTCACACATGCTTGCTCTCTCTGACACAGGCTCGCTCATTCTGACACATGCTCGTTCTCTCTCACACATGCTCGCTCTCTCTAACACAGGCTCGCTCGCTCTGACACATGCTCGCTCTCTCTCACACATGCTTGCTCTCTCTGACACAGGCTCGCTCGCTCTCACACATGCTCGCTCGCTCTCACACATGCTCGCTCTCTCTGACACAGGCTCGCTCTCTGTGACACATGCTCGCTCTCCCTCACACATGCTCGCTCTCTCTGACACATGCTCGCACTCTCTGACACATGCTCGCACTCACTGACACAGGCTCACTCTCTCTGACACATGCTCGCTCTCTCTGACACATGCTCGCTCTCTCTGACACATGCTTGCTCTCTCTGACACAGGCTCACACTCTCTGACACAGGCTCACTCTCTCTCACACAGGCTCGCTCTCTCTGACAGATGCTCATTCTCTCTAGCACAGGCTCACACTCTCTCACACAGGCTTGCTCTCTCTGACACATGCTCGCTTTCTCTCACACATGCTCGCTGTCTCTGAAACAGGCTTGCTCTCTCTGACACAGGCTCGCTCTCTCTGACACAGGCTCGCTCTCTCTGACACAAGCTGGCTCTCTCTCACACATGCTCGCTCTCTCTAACACATGCTCTCTCTCTCTGACACATGTTCGCTCTCTCTGACACAGGCTCGCAATCTCTGACACAGGCTCGCTCTCACTGACACAGGCTCACTCTCTCTGACACATGATCGCTCTCTGTGAAACATGCTTGCTCTCTCTGGAACAGGCTCGCTCTCTCTGACACAGGCTCACACTCTCTGACACATGCTCACTCTCACTGACATAGGCTCAAACTCTCTCACACATGCTTGCGCTCTCTGAAACAGGCTCACACTCTGCCACACATGTTCACACTCTCTCACACATGCTCGCAATCTCTGACACATGCTCGCTGTTTCTGACACATGCTCGCTCTCTCTGACACATGCTCGCTGTCTCTGACACATGCTCGCTCTCTCTGACACATGCTCGCTCTCTCTCACACAGGCTCACTCTCTCTGAAAAATCTTCACTCTCTCTGACACAGCCTCGCTCTCTCTGACTGATGCTCATTCTCTCTGACACAGGCTCACACTCTCTCACACAGGCTTGCTCTCTCTGACACATGCTCGCTCGCTCTGACACAGGCTCGCTCGCTGTCACACATGCTCGCTCTCTCTCACATATGCTCGCTCCTTCTGACACAGGCTCGCTCTCTCTGACACAGGCTCACTCTCTCTGACACAGGCTGGCTCTCTCTGACATAGGCTCGCTCACTCTGACACATGCTCGCTCTCTCTCTCACATGCTCGCTCTCTCTGAAACAGGCTCGCTCTCTCTGACACAGGCTCGCTCTCTCTGACACTGGCTCGCTCTCTCTCACACATGCTCGCTCGCTCTGACACAGGCTCGCTCGCTGTCACACATGCTCGCTCTCTCTCACATATGCTCGCTCCTTCTGACACAGGCTCGCTCTCTCTGACTCAGGCTCGCTCGCTCTCACACATGCTCATTCTCTCTCACACATGCTCATTCTTTCTGACACAAGCTCGCTCTCTCTCACACATGCTCGTTCTCTCTGACACAGGCTCGCTCGCTGTCACACATGCTCGCTCTCTCTCACACATGCTCACTCCATCTGACACAGGCTCGCTCTCTCTGACACAGGCTCGCTCGCTCTCACACATGCTCGCTCTCTCTCTCACATGCTCGCTCTCTCTGAAACAGGCTCGCTCTCTCTGAAACAGGCTCGCTCTCT
The DNA here is from genome assembly GCF_017639515.1 of Carcharodon carcharias. Lineage (NCBI taxonomy): Eukaryota > Metazoa > Chordata > Chondrichthyes > Lamniformes > Lamnidae > Carcharodon > Carcharodon carcharias. The sequence goes on from NC_054480.1 coordinate 14,756,101, forward strand.
CTCACACAGGCTCGCTCTCTCTGACACAGGCTCGCTCTCTCTGACACAGGCTCGCTCACTCTGACACATGCTCGCTCTCTCTCACACATGCTCGCTCTCTCTGACACAGGCTCGCTCGCTGTCACACATGCTCTCTCTCTCTCACAAATGCTCGCTCCTTCTGACACAGGCTCGCTCTCTCTGACACAGGCTCGCTCGCTCTCACACATGCTCGTTCTCTCTCACACATGCTCGTTCTTTATGACACAGGCTCGCTCTCTCTGACACAGGCTCGCTCTTTCTGACACAGGCTCACTCTCTCTGACACAGGCTCGCTCTCTCTGACACAAGCTGGCTCTCTCTCACACATGCTCGCTCTCTCTCACACATGCTCTCTCTCTCTGACACATGCTCGCTCTCTCTGACACAGGCTCGCACTCTCTGACACGGGCTCGCTCTCAGTGACACAGGCTCACTCTCTCTGACACATGCTCGCTCTCTGTGAAACATGCTTGCTCTCTCTGGAACAGGCTCGCTCTCTCTGACACAGGCTCACACTCTCTGACACATGCTCGCTCTCACTGACTTAGGCTCACACTCTCTCACACATGCTTGCGCTCTCTGAAACAGGCTCACACTCTGCCACACATGATCACACTCTCTCACACATGCTCGCTCTCTCTGACACATGCTCGCTGTTTCTGACACATGCTCGCTCTCTCTGACACATGCTCGCTGTCTCTGACACATGCTCGCTCTCTCTGACACATGCTCGCTCTCTCTCACACAGGCTCACTCTCTCTGAAAAATCTTCACTCTCTCTGACACAGCCTCGCTCTCTCTGACAGATGCTCGCTCTCTCTGACAGAGGCTCGCTCTCTCTCACACAGGCTCGCTCTCTCTCACACATGCTCGCTCTCTCTGACACGTGCTCGCTCTCTCTGAAACATGCTCGCTCTCTCTGACACAGGCTCGCTCTCTCTGACACAGGATTGCTCTCTCTGACACAGGCTCGCTGTATCTCACACATGCTCGCTCGCTCTGACACAGTCTAGCTCTCTCTGACAAATGCTCGCTCTCTCTGACACAAGCTCACTCCCTGTGACATATGCTCACACTCTCTGACATATGCTCACACTCTCTGACACAGGCTCGCTCTCTCTGACACATGCTCGCTCTCTCTAACACAGGCTTGCTCTCTCTGACACATGCTCGCTCTCTCTCACTCATGTTCGCTCTCGTTGACACAGCATCACTCTCTCTGACACAGGCTCACACTCTCTCACTCATGCTCGCTTTCTCTGACACAGGCTCACTCTATCTCACACATGCTCGCTCGCTCTGACACAGTCTCCCTCTCTCTGACACATGCTCACTCTCTCTGACATATGCCCGCTCTCTCTGATACATGCTCGCTCTTTCTGACACAGGCTCGGTCTCTCTGACACAGGCTCACACTCTCTGACACAAGTTCGCTCTCTCTGACACATGCTCGCTCTCTCTGACACAGGCTCAGTCTCTCTGACCCAGGCTCGCTCTCGCTCACACAGGCTCACTCTCTCTGACACAAGTTCGCTCTCTCTGACACATGCTCGCTCTTTCTGACACATGCTCGCTCTCTCTAACACAGGCTTGCTCTCTCTGACACAGGCTCACTCTCTCTGACACAGGCTCACTCTCTCTGACACATGCTCGCTCTCTCTCACACATGTTCGCTCTCTCTCACACAGCATCACTCTCTCTGACACTGGCTCACAATCTCTCACACGTGCTCGATCTCTCTGACACAGGATCACTCTATCTCACACATGCTCGCTCGCACTGACACAGTGTCGCTCTCTCTGACAAATGCTCGCTATCTCTGACACAGGCACACTCTCTGTGACACATGCTCACTCTCTCTGACACAGGCTCGCTCTCTCTGACACAGGCTCACAATCTCTGACACAGGCTCGCTCACTGTGACACATGCTCGCTCTTTCTGACACATGCTCGGTCTCTCTCACACATGCTTGGTCTCTCTGACAGTCTCGCTCTCTCTGACACATGCTCACTATCTCTGATACATGCTCGCTCTCTCTGACAAATGCTCACTCTCTGACACATGCTCGCTCTCTCTGACACATGCTCGCTCTCTCTGACACAGGCTCGCTCTCTCTGACACAGTTTCACGCTCTCTGACACATGCTCGCTCTCTCTGACACAGGCTCACTCTCTCTGACACAGGCTCGCTCGCTCTCACTCATGCTCGCTCTCTCTCACACATGCTCGCTCTTTCTGACACAGGCTCGATCTCTCTGACAGAGGCTCGCTCGCTCTCACACATGCTCGCTCTCTCTCACACATGCTCGCTCTTTCTGACACAGGCAAGCTCTCTCAGACACAGGCTCGCTCGCTCTGACACAGGCTGGCTCTCTCTCACACATGCTCGCTCTCTCTCACACATGTTCACTCTCTCTGACACATGTTCGTGCTCTCTCATACATGCTTGCTCTCTCTGACACAGGCTCGCTCACTCTGACACATGCTCGCTCTCTCTCACACATGCTCGCTCTCTCTGACACAGGCTCGCTCTCTCTCACACATGCTCGCTCTCACTGACACAGGCTCACTCACTCTGACACATGCTCAATCTCTCTCACACATGCACGCTCACTCTGACACAGGCTCGCTCTCTCTGACACAGGCTCGCTATCTCTTACACAGGCTCGCTCTCTCTGACACATGCCCGGTCTCTGTGACACATGCTCGCTTTCTCTCACACATGCTCGCTATCTCTGACACAGGCTCGCACTCTCTGACACAGGGTCACTCTCTCTGACACATGCTCGCTCTCTCTGAAACAGGCTCGTTCTCTCTGACACAGGCTCGCTCTCTCTGACACAGGCTCACTCTCTCTGACACAAGCTCACACTCTCTGACACAGGCTCACTCTCTCTGACACATGCTCGCTCTCTCTGACACATGCTCACTCTATCTGACACAGGCTCGCTCTTTCTGACACATGCTCACTCTCTCTGACACATGCTCGCTCTCTCTCACAGATGCTCACTCCGTCTCACACAGCCTCACTCTCTCTGACACAGACTCGTTCTCTCTGTCACAGGCTCGCTCTCTCTGATACATGCTCGCTCTCTCTGACACAGGCTCGGTCTCTCTGACACAGGCTCACTCTCTCTGACACATGCTCGCTCTCACTGACTTAGGCTCACACTCTCTCACACATGCTTGCGCTCTCTGAAACAGGCTCACACTCTGCCACACATGATCACACTCTCTCACACATGCTCGCTCTCTCTGACACATGCTCGCTGTTTCTGACACATGCTCGCTCTCTCTGACACATGCTCGCTCTCTCTGACACATGCTCGTTCTCTCTCACACAGGCTCACTCTCTCTGAAAAATCTTCACTCTCTCTGACACAGCCTCGCTCTCTCTGACAGATGCTCGCTCTCTCTGACAGAGGCTCGCTCTCTCTCACACAGGCTCGCTCTCTCTCACACATGCTCGCTCTCTCTGACACGTGCTCGCTCTCTCTGAAACATGCTCGCTTTCTCTGACACAGGCTCGCTCTCTCTGACACAGGATTGCTCTCTCTGACACAGGCTCGCTGTATCTCACACATGCTCGCTCGCTCTGACACAGTCTAGCTCTCTCTGACAAATGCTCGCTCTCTCTGACACAAGCTCACTCCCTGTGACATATGCTCACACTCTCTGTCATATGCTCACACTCTCTGACACAGGCTCGCTCTCTCTGACACATGCTCGCTCTCTCTAACACAGGCTTGCTCTCTCTGACACATGCTCGTTCTCTCTCACTCATGTTCGCTCTCGTTGACACAGCATCACTCTCTCTGACACAGGCTCACACTCTCTCACTCATGCTCGCTTTCTCTGACACAGGCTCACTCTATCTCACACATGCTCGCTCGCTCTGACACAGTCTCCCTCTCTCTGACACATGCTCACTCTCTCTGACATATGCCCGCTCTCTCTGATACATGCTCGCTCTTTCTGACACAGGCTCGGTCTCTCTGACACAGGCTCACACTCTCTGACACAAGTTCGCTCTCTCTGACACATGCTCGGTCTCTCTGACACAGGCTCAGTCTCTCTGACCCAGGCTCGCTCTCGCTCACACAGGCTCACTCTCTCTGACACAAGTTCGCTCTCTCTGACACATGCTCGCTCTTTCTGACACATGCTCGCTCTCTCTAACACAGGCTTGCTCTCTCTGACACAGGCTCACTCTCTCTGACACAGGCTCACTCTCTCTGACACATGCTCGCTCTCTCTCACACATGTTCGCTCTCTCTCACACAGCATCACTCTCTCTGACACTGGCTCACAATCTCTCACACGTGCTCGATCTCTCTGACACAGGATCACTCTATCTCACACATGCTCGCTCGCACTGACACAGTGTCGCTCTCTCTGACAAATGCTCGCTATCTCTGACACAGGCACACTCTCTGTGACACATGCTCACTCTCTCTGACACAGGCTCGCTCTCTCTGACACAGGCTCACAATCTCTGACACAGGCTCGCTCACTGTGACACATGCTCGCTCTTTCTGACACATGCTCGGTCTCTCTCACACATGCTTGGTCTCTCTGACAGTCTCGCTCTCTCTGACACATGCTCACTATCTCTGATACATGCTCGCTCTCTCTGACAAATGCTCACTCTCTGACACATGCTCGCTCTCTCTGACACATGCTCGCTCTCTCTGACACAGGCTCGCTCTCTCTGACACAGTTTCACGCTCTCTGACACATGCTCGCTCTCTCTGACACAGGCTCACTCTCTCTGACACAGGCTCGCTCGCTCTCACTCATGCTCGCTCTCTCTCACACATGCTCGCTCTTTCTGACACAGGCTCGATCTCTCTGACAGAGGCTCGCTCGCTCTCACACATGCTCGCTCTCTCTCACACATGCTCGCTCTTTCTGACACAGGCAAGCTCTCTCAGACACAGGCTCGCTCGCTCTGACACAGGCTGGCTCTCTCTCACACATGCTCGCTCTCTCTCACACATGTTCACTCTCTCTGACACATGTTCGTGCTCTCTCATACATGCTTGCTCTCTCTGACACAGGCTCGCTCACTCTGACACATGCTCGCTCTCTCTCACACATGCTCGCTCTCTCTGACACAGGCTCGCTCTCTCTCACACATGCTCGCTCTCACTGACACAGGCTCGCTCACTCTGACACATGCTCAATCTCTCTCACACATGCACGCTCACTCTGACACAGGCTCGCTCTCTCTGACACAGGCTCGCTATCTCTTACACAGGCTCGCTCTCTCTGACACATGCCCGGTCTCTGTGACACATGCTCGCTTTCTCTCACACATGCTCGCTATCTCTGACACAGGCTCGCACTCTCTGACACAGGGTCACTCTCTCTGACACATGCTCGCTCTCTCTGAAACAGGCTCGTTCTCTCTGAAACAGGCTCGCTCTCTCTGACACAGGCTCACTCTCTCTGACACAAGCTCACACTCTCTGACACAGGCTCACTCTCTCTGACACATGCTCGCTCTCTCTGACACATGCTCACTCTATCTGACACAGGCTCGCTCTTTCTGACACATGCTCACTCTCTCTGACACATGCTCGCTCTCTCTCACAGATGCTCACTCCGTCTCACACAGCCTCACACTCTCTGACACAGACTCGTTCTCTCTGTCACAGGCTCGCTCTCTCTGATACATGCTCGCTCTCTCTGACACAGGCTCGGTCTCTCTGACACAGGCTCACTCTCTCTGACACATGCTCACTTTCTCTGACACATTCTCGGTGTCTCTCACACAGGCTCGCTCTCCCTGACACGTGCTCGCTCTCTCTCACACATGCTCGCTCTCTCTCACACATGTTCACTCTCTCTGACACATGTTCGTGCTCTCTCATACATGCTTGCTCTCTCTGACACAGGCTCGCTCACTCTGACACATGCTCGCTCTCTCTCACACATGCTCGCTCTCTCTGACACAGGCTCGCTCTCTCTCACACATGCTCGCTCTCACTGACACAGGCTCGCTCACTCTGACACATGCTCAATCTCTCTCACACATGCACGCTCACTCTGACACAGGCTCGCTCTCTCTGACACAGGCTCGCTATCTCTTACACAGGCTCGCTCTCTCTGACACATGCCCGGTCTCTGTGACACATGCCCGCTTTCTCTCACACATGCTCGCTATCTCTGACACAGGCTCGCACTCTCTGACACAGGGTCACTCTCTCTGACACATGCTCGCTCTCTCTGAAACAGGCTCGATCTCTCTGACACAGGCTCGCTCTCTCTGACACAGGCTCACTCTCTCTGACACAAGCTCACACTCTCTGACACAGGCTCACTCTCTCTGACACAGGCTCACTCTCTCTGACACATGCTCGCTCTCTCTGACACATGCTCACTCTATCTGACACAGGCTCGCTCTTTCTGACACATGCTCACTCTCTCTGACACATGCTCGCTCTCTCTCACAGATGCTCACTCCGTCTCACACAGCCTCACTCTCTCTGACACGGACTCGTTCTCTCTGTCACAGGCTCACTCTCTCTGACACATGCTCACTTTCTCTAACACATTCTCGGTGTCTCTCACACAGGCTCGCTCTCCCTGACACGTGCTCGCACGTGCTCGCATTCTCTGACACATGCTCGCTCTCTCTGACAAATGCTTGCTCTCTCTGACAAATGCTCGCTCTCTCTGACAAATGCTCGCTCTCTCTGACACATGCTCGCTCTCTCTGACACAGGCTCACTCTCTCTGACACAGGCTCGCTCTCTCTGACACAGGCTCACTCTCTCTGACACAGGCTCGCTCTCTCTGACACATGCTCGCTCTCTCTGACACAGGCTCGCACTCTCTGACACAGGCTCGCTCACTGTGACACATGCTCGCTCTTTCTGACACATGCTCGGTCTCTCTCACACATGCTTGGTCTCTCTGACAGTCTCGCTCTCTCTGACACATGCTCACTATCTCTGGTACATGCTCGCTCTCTCTGACAAATGCTCACTCTCTGACACATGCTCGCTCTCTCTGACACATGCTCGCTCTCTCTGACACAGGCTCGCTCTCTCTGACACAGGTTCACGCTCTCTGACACATGCTCGCTCTCTCTGACACAGGCTCACTCTCTCTGACACAGGCTCGCTCGCTCTCACTCATGCTCGCTCTCTCTCACACATGCTCGCTCTTTCTGACACAGGCTCGATCTCTCTGACAGAGGCTCGCTCGCTCTCACACATGCTCGCTCTCTCTCACACATGCTCGCTCTTTCTGACACAGGCAAGCTCTCTCAGACACAGGCTCGCTCGCTCTGACACAGGCTGGCTCTCTCTCACACATGCTCGCTCTCTCTCACACATGTTCACTCTCTCTGACACATGTTCGTGCTCTCTCATACATGCTTGCTCTCTCTGACACAGGCTCGCTCACTCTGACACATGCTCGCTCTCTCTCACACATGCTCGCTCTCTCTGACACAGGCTCGCTCTCTCTCACACATGCTCGCTCTCACTGACACAGGCTCGCTCACTCTGACACATGCTCAATCTCTCTCACACATGCACGCTCACTCTGACACAGGCTCGCTCTCTCTGACACAGGCTCGCTATCTCTTACACAGGCTCGCTCTCTCTGACACATGCCCGGTCTCTGTGACACATGCTCGCTTTCTCTCACACATGCTCGCTATCTCTGACACAGGCTCGCACTCTCTGACACAGGGTCACTCTCTCTGACACATGCTCGCTCTCTCTGAAACAGGCTCGTTCTCTCTGACACAGGCTCGCTCTCTCTGACACAGGCTCACTCTCTCTGACACAAGCTCACACTCTCTGACACAGGCTCACTCTCTCTGACACATGCTCGCTCTCTCTGACACATGCTCACTCTATCTGACACAGGCTCGCTCTTTCTGACACATGCTCACTCTCTCTGACACATGCTCGCTCTCTCTCACAGATGCTCACTCCGTCTCACACAGCCTCACTCTCTCTGACACAGACTCGTTCTCTCTGTCACAGGCTCGCTCTCTCTGATACATGCTCGCTCTCTCTGACACAGGCTCGGTCTCTCTGACACAGGCTCACTCTCTCTGACACATGCTCACTTTCTCTGACACATTCTCGGTGTCTCTCACACAGGCTCGCTCTCCCTGACACGTGCTCGCACGTGCTCGCTCTCTCTGACACATGCTCGCTCTCTCTGACAAATGCTCGCTCTCTCTGACAAATGCTCGCTCTCTCTGACAAATGCTCGCTCTCTCTGACACATGCTCGCTCTCTCTGACACAGGCTCACTCTCTCTGACACAGGCTCGCTCTCTCTGACACAGGCTCACTCTCTCTGACACAGGCTCGCTCTCTCTGACACATGCTCGCTCTCTCTGACACAGGCTCGCACTCTCTGACACAGGCTCGCTCACTGTGACACATGCTCGCTCTTTCTGACACATGCTCGGTCTCTCTCACACATGCTTGGTCTCTCTGACAGTCTCGCTCTCTCTGACACATGCTCACTATCTCTGATACATGCTCGCTCTCTCTGACAAATGCTCACTCTCTGACACATGCTCGCTCTCTCTGACACATGCTCGCTCTCTCTGACACAGGCTCGCTCTCTCTGACACAGGTTCACGCTCTCTGACACATGCTCGCTCTCTCTGACACAGGCTCACTCTCTCTGACACAGGCTCGCTCGCTCTCACTCATGCTCGCTCTCTCTCACACATGCTCGCTCTTTCTGACACAGGCTCGATCTCTCTGACAGAGGCTCGCTCGCTCTCACACATGCTCGCTCTCTCTCACTCATGCTCGCTCTTTCTGACACAGGCAAGCTCTCTCAGACACAGGCTCGCTCGCTCTGACACAGGCTGGCTCTCTCTCACACATGCTCGCTCTCTCTCACACATGTTCACTCTCTCTGACACATGTTCGTGCTCTCTCATACATGCTTGCTCTCTCTGACACAGGCTCGCTCACTCTGACACATGCTCGCTCTCTCTCACACATGCTCGCTCTCTCTGACACAGGCTCGCTCTCTCTCACACATGCTCGCTCTCACTGACACAGGCTCGCTCACTCTGACACATGCTCAATCTCTCTCACACATGCACGCTCACTCTGACACAGGCTCGCTCTCTCTGACACAGGCTCGCTATCTCTTACACAGGCTCGCTCTCTCTGACACATGCCCGGTCTCTGTGATACATGCTCGCTTTCTCTCACACATGCTCGCTATCTCTGACACAGGCTCGCACTCTCTGACACAGGGTCACTCTCTCTGACACATGCTCGCTCTCTCTGAAACAGGCTCGTTCTCTCTGACACAGGCTCGCTCTCTCTCACACATGCTCGCTCTCACTGACACAGGCTCGCTCACTCTGACACATGCTCAATCTCTCTCACACATGCACGCTCACTCTGACACAGGCTCGCTCTCTCTGACACAGGCTCGCTATCTCTTACACAGGCTCGCTCTCTCTGACACATGCCCGGTCTCTGTGACACATGCTCGCTTTCTCTCACACATGCTCGCTATCTCTGACACAGGCTCGCACTTTCTGACACAGGGTCACTCTCTCTGACACATGCTCGCTCTCTCTGAAACAGGCTCGATCTCTCTGACACAGGCTCGCTCTCTCTGACACAGGCTAACTCTCTCTGACACAAGCTCACACTCTCTGACACAGGCTCACTCTCTCTGACACATGCTCGCTCTCTCTGACACATGCTCACTCTATCTGACACAGGCTCGCTCTTTCTGACACATGCTCACTCTCTCTGACACATGCTCGCTCTCTCTCACAGATGCTCACTCCGTCTCACACAGCCTCACTCTCTCTGACACAGACTCGTTCTCTCTGTCACAGGCTCGCTCTCTCTGATACATGCTCGCTCTCTCTGACACAGGCTCGGTCTCTCTGACACAGGCTCACTCTCTCTGACACATGCTCACTTTCTCTGACACATTCTCGGTGTCTCTCACACAGGCTTGATCTCCCTGACACGTGCTCGCTCTCTCTGACACATGCTCGCTCACTCTGACAAATGCTCGCTCTCTCTGACAAATGCTCGCTCTCTCTGACAAATGCTCGCTCTTTCTGACACATGCTCGCTCTCTCTGACACAGGCTCGCTCTCTCTGACACAGGCTCGCTCTCTCTGACACAGGCTCACTCTCTCTGACACAGGCTCGCTCTCTCTGACACATGCTCGCTCTCTCTGACACAGGCTCACACTCTCTCACACATGCTCGTTCTCTCTGACACAGGCTCACACTCTCTCACACATGCTCGCTTTCTCTGACACATGCTCGCTCTGACACATGCTCGCTCTCTCTGACACAGGCTCGCTCTGTCTGACACAGGCTCACTCTCTCTGTCACAGGCTCACAATCTCTGACACAGGCTCGCTGTCTCTGACACATGCTCGCTCTCTCTTACAAATGCTCAGTCTATCTGACACAGGCTCGCTCTCTCTGACACATGCTCACTCTCTCTGACACATGCTCGCTCTCTATCACACATGCTCACTCACTCTCACACAGCCTCACCTTCTCTGACACAGGCTCGCTCTCTCTCACACATGCTCTCTCTCTCTCACACATGCTCACTCTCTCTGACACATGGTCGCTCTCTCTGACACATGCTCCCTCTCTCTCACATATGCCCGCTCTCTCTGACACATGCTCGCTCTCTCTGAGACATGCTCCCTCTCTCTGACACATGCTCGCACTTTCTCACACATGCTCGCTTTCGTTGACACAGGCTCGCTCTCTCTGACACTGGCTCGCTCTCTGTGACACATGCTCACTCTCTCTGAAACCGGCTCGCTCTCTCTGACACAGGCTCGCACTCTCTCACACATGCTGGCTCTCCCTCACACATGCTCGCTCTCTCTGACACATGCACGCTCTCTCTGACACATGCTCGCTCTCTCTGACACATGCTCGCTCTCTCTGACACATGCTCGCTCTCTCTCACACATGCTCACTCTGACTCATGTTCACGCTCACTCACACATGCTCTCTCTGACATAGGCTTGCTCTCTCTCACACATGCTCACTCTCTCTCACACATGCTTGCTCTCTCTGACACAGGCTCGCTCGCTCTGTCACATGCTCACTCTCTCTGACACATGCTTGCTCTCTCTGACACAGGCTCGCTCGATCTCACACATGCTCGCTCTCTCTCACACATGCTCGATCTTTCTGACACAGGCTCGCTCTCCCTGACACAGGCTCGCTCTCTCTGACACAGGCTGTCTCTCTCTCACACATGCTCGCTCTCTCTCACACATGCACACTCTGACACATGTTCGCGCCCTCTCACACATGCTTGCTCTCTCTGACACAGGCTCGCACTCTCTGACACATGCTCGCACTCACTGACACAGGCTCACTCTCTCTGACACATGCTCGCTCTCTCTGACACATGCTCGCTCTCTCTGACACATGCTTGCTCTCTCTGACACAGGCTCACACTCTCTGACACAGGCTCACTCTCTCTCACACAGGCTCGCTCCCTCTGACAAATGTTCACTCTCTCTGACACAGGCTCGCTCTCTCTGACAGATGCTCATTCTCTCTGACACAGGCTCACACTCTCTCACACAGGCTTGCTCTCTCTGACACATGCTCGCTCTCTCTCACACATGCTCGCTGTCTCTGAAACAGGCTCGCTCTCTCTGACACAGGCACGCTCTCTCTGACACAGGCTGGCTCTCTCTGACACAGGCTCGCTCACTCTGACACATGCTCGCTCTCTCTCTCACATGCTCGCTCTCTCTGAAACAGGCTCGCTCTCTCTGACACAGGCTCGCTCACTCTGACAAATGTTCACTCTCTCTGACACAGGCTCGCTCTCTCTGACAGATGCTCATTCTCTCTGACACAGGCTCACACTCTCTCACACAGGCTTGCTCTCTCTGACACATGCTCGCTCTCTCTCACACATGCTCGCTGTCTCTGAAACAGGCTCGCTCTCTCTGACACAGGCACGCTCTCTCTGACACAGGCTGGCTCTCTCTGACACAGGCTCGCTCACTCTGACACATGCTCGCTCTCTCTCTCACATGCTCGCTCTCTCTGAAACAGGCTCGCTCTCTCTGACACAGGCTCGCTCACTCTGACACATGCTCGCTCTCTCTCACACATGCTCGCTCTCTCTCACACATGCTCGCTCTTTCTGACACAGGCAAGCTCTCTCAGACACAGGCTCGCTCGCTCTGACACAGGCTGGCTCTCTCTCACACATGCTCGCTCTCTCTCACACATGTTCACTCTCTCTGACACATGTTCGTGCTCTCTCATACATGCTTGCTCTCTCTGACACAGGCTCGCTCACTCTGACACATGCTCGCTCTCTCTCACACATGCTCGCTCTCTCTGACACAGGCTCGCTCTCTCTCACACATGCTCGCTCTCTCTGACACAGGCTCGCTCACTCTGACACATGCTCAATCTCTCTCACACATGCACGCTCACTCTGACACAGGCTCGCTCTCTCTGACACAGGCTCGCTATCTCTTACACAGGCTCGCTCTCTCTGACACATGCCCGGTCTCTGTGACACATGCTCGCTTTCTCTCACACATGCTCGCTATCTCTGACACAGGCTCGCACTCTCTGACACAGGGTCACTCTCTCTGACACATGCTCGCTCTCTCTGAAACAGGCTCGTTCTCTCTGACACAGGCTCGCTCTCTCTGACACAGGCTCACTCTCTCTGACACAAGCTCACACTCTCTGACACAGGCTCACTCTCTCTGACACATGCTCACTCTATCTGACACAGGCTCGCTCTTTCTGACACATGCTCACTCTCTCTGACACATGCTCGCTCTCTCTCACAGATGCTCACTCCGTCTCACACAGCCTCACTCTCTCTGACACAGACTCGTTCTCTCTGTCACAGGCTCGCTCTCTCTGATACATGCTCGCTCTCTCTGACACAGGCTCGGTCTCTCTGACACAGGCTCACTCTCTCTGACACATGCTCACTTTCTCTGACACATTCTCGGTGTCTCTCACACAGGCTCGCTCTCCCTGACACGTGCTCGCACGTGCTCGCTCTCTCTGACACATGCTCGCTCTCTCTGACAAATGCTCGCTCTCTCTGACAAATGCTCGCTCTCTCTGACAAATGCTCGCTCTCTCTGACACATGCTCGCTCTCTCTGACACAGGCTCACTCTCTCTGACACAGGCTCGCTCTCTCTGACACAGGCTCACTCTCTCTGACACAGGCTCGCTCTCTCTGACACATGCTCGCTCTCTCTGACACAGGCTCGCACTCTCTGACACAGGCTCGCTCACTGTGACACATGCTCGCTCTTTCTGACACATGCTCGGTCTCTCTCACACATGCTTGGTCTCTCTGACAGTCTCGCTCTCTCTGACACATGCTCACTATCTCTGATACATGCTCGCTCTCTCTGACACATGCTCGCTCTCTCTGACACAGGCTCGCTCTCTCTGACACAGGTTCACGCTCTCTGACACATGCTCGCTCTCTCTGACACAGGCTCACTCTCTCTGACACAGGCTCGCTCGCTCTCACTCATGCTCGCTCTCTCTCACACATGCTCGCTCTTTCTGACACAGGCTCGATCTCTCTGACAGAGGCTCGCTCGCTCTCACACATGCTCGCTCTCTCTCACTCATGCTCGCTCTTTCTGACACAGGCAAGCTCTCTCAGACACAGGCTCGCTCGCTCTGACACAGGCTGGCTCTCTCTCACACATGCTCGCTCTCTCTCACACATGTTCACTCTCTCTGACACATGTTCGTGCTCTCTCATACATGCTTGCTCTCTCTGACACAGGCTCGCTCACTCTGACACATGCTCGCTCTCTCTCACACATGCTCGCTCTCTCTGACACAGGCTCGCTCTCTCTCACACATGCTCGCTCTCACTGACACAGGCTCGCTCACTCTGACACATGCTCAATCTCTCTCACACATGCACGCTCACTCTGACACAGGCTCGCTCTCTCTGACACAGGCTCGCTATCTCTTACACAGGCTCGCTCTCTCTGACACATGCCCGGTCTCTGTGATACATGCTCGCTTTCTCTCACACATGCTCGCTATCTCTGACACAGGCTCGCACTCTCTGACACAGGGTCACTCTCTCTGACACATGCTCGCTCTCTCTGAAACAGGCTCGTTCTCTCTGACACAGGCTCGCTCTCTCTCACACATGCTCGCTCTCACTGACACAGGCTCGCTCACTCTGACTCATGCTCAATCTCTCTCACACATGCACGCTCACTCTGACACAGGCTCGCTCTCTCTGACACAGGCTCGCTATCTCTTACACAGGCTCGCTCTCTCTGACACATGCCCGGTCTCTGTGACACATGCTCGCTTTCTCTCACACATGCTCGCTATCTCTGACACAGGCTCGCACTTTCTGACACAGGGTCACTCTCTCTGACACATGCTCGCTCTCTCTGAAACAGGCTCGATCTCTCTGACACAGGCTCGCTCTCTCTGACACAGGCTAACTCTCTCTGACACAAGCTCACACTCTCTGACACAGGCTCACTCTCTCTGACACATGCTCGCTCTCTCTGACACATGCTCACTCTATCTGACACAGGCTCGCTCTTTCTGACACATGCTCACTCTCTCTGACACATGCTCGCTCTCTCTCACAGATGCTCACTCCGTCTCACACAGCCTCACTCTCTCTGACACAGACTCGTTCTCTCTGTCACAGGCTCGCTCTCTCTGATACATGCTCGCTCTCTCTGACACAGGCTCGGTCTCTCTGACACAGGCTCACTCTCTCTGACACATGCTCACTTTCTCTGACACATTCTCGGTGTCTCTCACACAGGCTTGATCTCCCTGACACGTGCTCGCTCTCTCTGACACATGCTCGCTCACTCTGACAAATGCTCGCTCTCTCTGACAAATGCTCGCTCTCTCTGACAAATGCTCGCTCTTTCTGACACATGCTCGCTCTCTCTGACACAGGCTCGCTCTCTCTGACACAGGCTCGCTCTCTCTGACACAGGCTCACTCTCTCTGACACAGGCTCGCTCTCTCTGACACATGCTCGCTCTCTCTGACACAGGCTCACACTCTCTCACACATGCTCGTTCTCTCTGACACAGGCTCACACTCTCTCACACATGCTCGCTTTCTCTGACACATGCTCGCTCTGACACATGCTCGCTCTCTCTGACACAGGCTCGCTCTGTCTGACACAGGCTCACTCTCTCTGTCACAGGCTCACAATCTCTGACACAGGCTCGCTGTCTCTGACACATGCTCGCTCTCTCTTACAAATGCTCAGTCTATCTGACACAGGCTCGCTCTCTCTGACACATGCGCACTCTCTCTGACACATGCTCGCTCTCTATCACACATGCTCACTCACTCTCACACAGCCTCACCTTCTCTGACACAGGCTCGCTCTCTCTCACACATGCTCTCTCTCTCTCACACATGCTCACTCTCTCTGACACATGGTCGCTCTCTCTGACACATGCTCCCTCTCTCTCACATATGCCCGCTCTCTCTGACACATGCTCGCTCTCTCTGAGACATGCTCCCTCTCTCTGACACATGCTCGCACTTTCTCACACATGCTCGCTTTCGTTGACACAGGCTCGCTCTCTCTGACACTGGCTCGCTCTCTGTGACACATGCTCACTCTCTCTGAAACCGGCTCGCTCTCTCTGACACAGGCTCGCACTCTCTCACACATGCTGGCTCTCCCTCACACATGCTCGCTCTCTCTGACACATGCACGCTCTCTCTGACACATGCTCGCTCTCTCTGACACATGCTCGCTCTCTCTGACACATGCTCGCTCTCTCTCACACATGCTCACTCTGACACATGTTCACGCTCACTCACACATGCTCTCTCTGACATAGGCTTGCTCTCTCTCACACATGCTCGCTCTCTCTCACACATGCTTGCTCTCTCTGACACAGGCTCGCTCGCTCTGTCACATGCTCACTCTCTCTGACACATGCTTGCTCTCTCTGACACAGGCTCGCTCGATCTCACACATGCTCGCTCTCTCTCACACATGCTCGATCTTTCTGACACAGGCTCGCTCTCCCTGACACAGGCTCGCTCTCTCTGACACAGGCTGTCTCTCTCTCACACATGCTCGCTCTCTCTCACACATGCACACTCTGACACATGTTCGCGCCCTCTCACACATGCTTGCTCTCTCTGACACAGGCTCGCACTCTCTGACACATGCTCGCACTCACTGACACAGGCTCACTCTCTCTGACACATGCTCGCTCTCTCTGACACATGCTCGCTCTCTCTGACACATGCTTGCTCTCTCTGACACAGGCTCACACTCTCTGACACAGGCTCACTCTCTCTCACACAGGCTCGCTCCCTCTGACAAATGTTCACTCTCTCTGACACAGGCTCGCTCTCTCTGACAGATGCTCATTCTCTCTGACACAGGCTCACACTCTCTCACACAGGCTTGCTCTCTCTGACACATGCTCGCTCTCTCTCACACATGCTCGCTGTCTCTGAAACAGGCTCGCTCTCTCTGACACAGGCACGCTCTCTCTGACACAGGCTGGCTCTCTCTGACACAGGCTCGCTCACTCTGACACATGCTCGCTCTCTCTCTCACATGCTCGCTCTCTCTGAAACAGGCTCGCTCTCTCTGACACAGGCTCGCTCACTCTGACACATGCTCGCTCTCTCTCACA
This sequence comes from Carcharodon carcharias, assembly GCF_017639515.1. Lineage (NCBI taxonomy): Eukaryota > Metazoa > Chordata > Chondrichthyes > Lamniformes > Lamnidae > Carcharodon > Carcharodon carcharias. The sequence continues at coordinate 14,772,807 of NC_054480.1, forward strand.
CATGCTCGCTCTCTCTGACACAGGCTCGCTCGCTGTCACACATGCTCGCTCTCTCTCACACATTCTCGCTCCTTCTGACACAGGCTCGCTCTCTCTGACTCAGGCTCGCTCGCTCACACATATGCTCGTTCTCTCTCACACATGCTCATTCTTTCTGACACAGGCTCACACTCTCTCACACATGCTTGCTCTCTCTGACACAGGCTCGCTCGCTCTGTCACATGCTCGCTCTCTCTGACACATGCTTGCTCTCTCTGACACCGGCTCGCTCGATCTCAAACATGCTCGCTCTCTCTCACACATGCTCGATCTTTCTGACACAGGCTCGCTCTCCCTGACACAGGCTCGCTCTCTCTGACACAGGCTGTCTCTCTCTCACACATGCTCGCTCTCTCCCACACATGCACACTCTGACACATGTTCGCGCCCTCTCACACATGCTTGCTCTCTCTGACACAGGCTCGCTCATTCTGACACATTCTCGTTCTCTCCCACACATGCTCACTCTCTCTAACACAGGCTCGCTCGCTCTGACACATGCTCGCTCTCTCTCACACATGCTTGCTCTCTCTGACACAGGCTCGCTCGCTCTCACACATGCTCGCTCTCTCTCAGACATGCTCGCTCTTTCTGACACAGGCTCGCTATCTCTGACACAGGCTCGCTCTCTCTGACACAGGCTCGCTCTCTCTGACACAGGCTCGCTATCTCTTACACAGGCTCGCTCTCTCTGACACATGCCCGGTCTCTGTGACACATGCTCGCTTTCTCTCACACATGCTCGCTATCTCTGACACAGGCTCGCACTCTCTGACACAGGGTCACTCTCTCTGACACATGCTCGCTCTCTCTGAAACAGGCTCGATCTCTCTGACACAGGCTCGCTCTCTCTGACACAGGCTCACTCTCTCTGACACAAGCTCACACTCTCTGACACAGGCTCGCTCTCTCTGACACAGGCTCGCACTCTCTCACACATGCTGGCTCTCCCTCACACATGCTCGCTCTCTCTGACACATGCACGCTCTCTCTGACACATGCTCGCTCTCTCTGACACATGCTCGCTCTCTCTGACACATGCTCGCTCTCTCTCACACATGCTCACTCTGACACATGTTCACGCTCACTCACACATGCTCTCTCTGACATAGGCTTGCTCTCTCTCACACATGCTCGCTCTCTCTCACACATGCTTGCTCTCTCTGACACAGGCTCGCTCGCTCTGTCACATGCTCATTCTCTCTGACACATGCTTGCTCTCTCTGACACAGGCTCGCTCGATCTCACACATGCTCGCTCTCTCTCACACATGCTCGATCTTTCTGACACAGGCTCGCTCTCCCTGACACAGGCTCGCTCTCTCTGACACAGGCTGTCTCTCTCTCACACATGCTCGCTCTCTCTCACACATGCACACTCTGACACATGTTCGCGCCCTCTCACACATGCTTGCTCTCTCTGACACAGGCTCGCACTCTCTGACACATGCTCGCACTCACTGACACAGGCTCACTCTCTCTGACACATGCTCGCTCTCTCTGACACATGCTCGCTCTCTCTGACACATGCTTGCTCTCTCTGACACAGGCTCACACTCTCTGACACAGGCTCACTCTCTCTCACACAGGCTCGCTCCCTCTGACAAATGTTCACTCTCTCTGACACAGGCTCGCTCTCTCTGACAGATGCTCATTCTCTCTGACACAGGCTCACACTCTCTCACACAGGCTTGCTCTCTCTGACACATGCTCGCTCTCTCTCACACATGCTCGCTGTCTCTGAAACAGGCTCGCTCTCTCTGACACAGGCACGCTCTCTCTGACACAGGCTGGCTCTCTCTGACACAGGCTCGCTCACTCTGACACATGCTCGCTCTCTCTCTCACATGCTCGCTCTCTCTGAAACAGGCTCGCTCTCTCTGACACAGGCTCGCTCACTCTGACACATGCTCGCTCTCTCTCACACATGCTCGCTCTCTCTGACACAGGCTCGCTCGCTGTCACACATGCTCGCTCTCTCTCACACATTCTCGCTCCTTCTGACACAGGCTCGCTCTCTCTGACTCAGGCTCGCTCGCTCACACATATGCTCGTTCTCTCTCACACATGCTCATTCTTTCTGACACAGGCTCACACTCTCTCACACATGCTTGCTCTCTCTGACACAGGCTCGCTCGCTCTGTCACATGCTCGCTCTCTCTGACACATGCTTGCTCTCTCTGACACCGGCTCGCTCGATCTCAAACATGCTCGCTCTCTCTCACACATGCTCGATCTTTCTGACACAGGCTCGCTCTCCCTGACACAGGCTCGCTCTCTCTGACACAGGCTGTCTCTCTCTCACACATGCTCGCTCTCTCCCACACATGCACACTCTGACACATGTTCGCGCCCTCTCACACATGCTTGCTCTCTCTGACACAGGCTCGCTCATTCTGACACATTCTCGTTCTCTCCCACACATGCTCACTCTCTCTAACACAGGCTCGCTCGCTCTGACACATGCTCGCTCTCTCTCACACATGCTTGCTCTCTCTGACACAGGCTCGCTCGCTCTCACACATGCTCGCTCTCTCTCAGACATGCTCGCTCTTTCTGACACAGGCTCGCTCTCTCTGACACAGGCTCGCTCTCTCTGACACAGGCTCGCTCTCTCTGACACAGGCTCGCTATCTCTTACACAGGCTCGCTCTCTCTGACACATGCCCGGTCTCTGTGACACATGCTCGCTTTCTCTCACACATGCTCGCTATCTCTGACACAGGCTCGCACTCTCTGACACAGGGTCACTCTCTCTGACACATGCTCGCTCTCTCTGAAACAGGCTCGATCTCTCTGACACAGGCTCGCTCTCTCTGACACAGGCTCACTCTCTCTGACACAAGCTCACACTCTCTGACACAGGCTCACTCTCTCTGACACATGCTCGCTCTCTCTGACACATGCTCACTCTATCTGACACAGGCTCGCTCTTTCTGACACATGCTCACCCTCTCTGACACATGCTCGCTCTCTCTCACAGATGCTCACTCCGTCTCACACAGCCTCACTCTCTCTGACACAGACTCGTTCTCTCTGTCACAGGCTCGCTCTCTCTGATACATGCTCGCTCTCTCTGACACAGGCTCGGTCTCTCTGACACAGGCTCACTCTCTCTGACACATGCTCACTTTCTCTGACACATTCTCGGTGTGTCTCACACAGGCTTGCTCTCCCTGACACGTGCTCGCTCTCTCTGACACATGCTCGCTCACTCTGACAAATGCTCACTCTCTCTGACAAATGCTCACTCTCTCTGACAAATGCTCGCTCTCTCTGACACATGCTCGCTCTCTCTGACACAGGCTCGCTCTCTCTGACACAGGCTCGCTCTCTCTGACACAGGCTCACTCTCTCTGACACAGGCTCGCTCTCTCTGACACATGCTCGCTCTCTCTGACACAGGCTCACACTCTCTCACACATGCTCGTTCTCTCTGACACAGGCTCACACTCTCTCACACATGCTCGCTTTCTCTGACACATGCTCGCTCTGACACATGCTCGCTCTCTCTGACACAGGCTCGCTCTCTCTGACACAGGCTCACTCTCTCTGTCACAGGCTCACAATCTCTGACACAGGCTCGCTGTCTCTGACACATGCTCGCTCTCTCTTACAAATGCTCAGTCTATCTGACACAGGCTCGCTCTCTCTGACACATGCTCACTCTCTCTGACACATGCTCGCTTTCTCTGACACATGCTCGCTCTGACACATGCTCGCTCTCTCTGACACAGGCTCGCTCTGTCTGACACAGGCTCGCTCTGTCTGACACAGGCTCACTCTCTCTGTCACAGGCTCACAATCTCTGACACAGGCTCGCTGTCTCTGACACATGCTCGCTCTCTCTTACAAATGCTCAGTCTATCTGACACAGGCTCGCTCTCTCTGACACATGCTCACTCTCTCTGACACATGCTCGCTCTCTATCACACATGCTCACTCACTCTCACACAGCCTCACCTTCTCTGACACAGGTTCGCTCTCTCTCACACATGCTCTCTCTCTCTCACACATGCTCACTCTCTCTGACACATGGTCGCTCTCTCTGACACATGCTCCCTCTCTCTCACATATGCCCGCTCTCTCTGACACATGCTCGCTCTCTCTGAGACATGCTCCCTCTCTCTGACACATGCTCGCACTTTCTCACACATGCTCGCTTTCGTTGACACAGGCTCGCTCTCTCTGACACTGGCTCGCTCTCTGTGACACATGCTCACTCTCTCTGAAACCGGCTCGCTCTCTCTGACACAGGCTCGCACTCTCTCACACATGCTGGCTCTCCCTCACACATGCTCGCTCTCTCTGACACATGCTCGCTCTCTCTGACACATGCTCGCTCTCTCTGACACATGCTCGCTCTCTCTCACACATGCTCACTCTGACACATGTTCACGCTCTCTCACACATGCTCTCTCTGACATAGGCTTGCTCTCTCTCACACATGCTCGCTCTCTCTCACACATGCTTGCTCTCTCTGACACAGGCTCGCTCGCTCTGTCACATGCTCGCTCTCTCTGACACATGCTTGCTCTCTCTGACACAGGCTCGCTCGATCTCACACATGCTCGCTCTCTCTCACACATGCTCGATCTTTCTGACACAGGCTCGCTCTCCCTGACACAGGCTCGCTCTCTCTGACACAGGCTGTCTCTCTCTCACACATGCTCGCTCTCTCTCACACATGCACACTCTGACACATGTTCGCGCCCTCTCACACATGCTTGCTCTCTCTGACACAGGCTCGCTCATTCTGACACATGCTCGTTCTCTCTCACACATGCTCGCTCTCTCTAACACAGGCTCGCTCGCTCTGACACATGCTCGCTCTCTCTCACACATGCTTGCTCTCTCTGACACAGGCTCGCTCGCTCTCACACATGCTCGCTCTCTCTCACACATGCTCGCTCTTTCTGACACAGGCTCGCTCTCTCTGACACAGGCTCGCTCTCTCTGACACAGGCTCGCTCTCTCTGACACATGCTCGCTCTCTGTGACACATGCTCGCTCTCCCTCACACATGCTCGCTCTCTCTGACACATGCTCGCACTCTCTGACACATGCTCGCACTCACTGACACAGGCTCACTCTCTCTGACACATGCTCGCTCTCTCTGACACATGCTCGCTCTCTCTGACACATGCTTGCTCTCTCTGACACAGGCTCACACTCTCTGACACAGGCTCACTCTCTCTCACACAGGCTCGCTCCCTCTGACAAATGTTCACTCTCTCTTACACAGGCTCGCTCTCTCTGACAGATGCTCATTCTCTCTGACACAGGCTCACACTCTCTCACACAGGCTTGCTCTCTCTGACACATGCTCTCTCTCTCTCACACATGCTCGCTGTCTCTGAAACAGGCTCGCTCTCTCTGACACAGGCTCGCTCTCTCTGACACAGGCTGGCTCTCTCTGACACAGGCTCGCTCACTCTGACACATGCTCGCTCTCTCTCTCACATGCTCGCTCTCTCTGAAACAGGCTCGCTCTCTCTGACACAGGCTCGCTCACTCTGACACATGCTCGCTCTCTCTCACACATGCTCGCTCTCTCTGACACAGGCTCGCTCGCTGTCACACATGCTCGCTCTCTCTCACACATGCTCGCTCCTTCTGACACAGGCTCGCTCTCTCTGACTCAGGCTCGCTCGCTCTCACATATGCTCGTTCTCTCTCACACATGCTCATTCTTTCTGACACAGGCTCACACTCTCTCACACATGCTTGCTCTCTCTGACACAGGCTCGCTCGGTCTTTCACATGCTCGCTCTCTCTGACACATGCTTGCTCTCTCTGACACCGGCTCGCTCGATCTCACACATGCTCGCTCTCTCTCACACATGCTCGATCTTTCTGACACAGGCTCGCTCTCCCTGACACAGGCTCGCTCTCTCTGACACAGGCTCACTCTCTCTGTCACAGGCTCACAATCTCTGACACAGGCTCGCTGTCTCTGACACATGCTCGCTCTCTCTTACAAATGCTCAGTCTATCTGACACAGGCTCGCTCTCTCTGACACATGCTCACTCTCTCTGACACATGCTCGCTTTCTCTGACACATGCTCGCTCTGACACATGCTCGCTCTCTCTGACACAGGGTCGCTCTGTCTGACACAGGCTCACTCTCTCTGTCACAGGCTCACAATCTCTGACACAGGCTCGCTGTCTCTGACACATGCTCGCTCTCTCTTACAAATGCTCAGTCTATCTGACACAGGCTCGCTCTCTCTGACACATGCTCACTCTCTCTGACACATGCTCGCTCTCTATCACACATGCTCACTCACTCTCACACAGCCTCACCTTCTCTGACACAGGTTCGCTCTCTCTCACACATGCTCTCTCTCTCTCACACATGCTCACTCTCTCTGACACATGGTCGCTCTCTCTGACACATGCTCCCTCTCTCTCACATATGCCCGCTCTCTCTGACACATGCTCGCTCTCTCTGAGACATGCTCCCTCTCTCTGACACATGCTCGCACTTTCTCACACATGCTCGCTTTCGTTGACACAGGCTCGCTCTCTCTGACACTGGCTCGCTCTCTGTGACACATGCTCACTCTCTCTGAAACCGGCTCGCTCTCTCTGACACAGGCTCGCACTCTCTCACACATGCTGGCTCTCCCTCACACATGCTCGCTCTCTCTGACACATGCTCGCTCTCTCTGACACATGCTCGCTCTCTCTGACACATGCTCGCTCTCTCTCACACATGCTCACTCTGACACATGTTCACGCTCTCTCACACATGCTCTCTCTGACATAGGCTTGCTCTCTCTCACACATGCTCGCTCTCTCTCACACATGCTTGCTCTCTCTGACACAGGCTCGCTCGCTCTGTCACATGCTCGCTCTCTCTGACACATGCTTGCTCTCTCTGACACAGGCTCGCTCGATCTCACACATGCTCGCTCTCTCTCACACATGCTCGATCTTTCTGACACAGGCTCGCTCTCCCTGACACAGGCTCGCTCTCTCTGACACAGGCTGTCTCTCTCTCACACATGCTCGCTCTCTCTCACACATGCACACTCTGACACATGTTCGCGCCCTCTCACACATGCTTGCTCTCTCTGACACAGGCTCGCTCATTCTGACACATGCTCGTTCTCTCTCACACATGCTCGCTCTCTCTAACACAGGCTCGCTCGCTCTGACACATGCTCGCTCTCTCTCACACATGCTTGCTCTCTCTGACACAGGCTCGCTCGCTCTCACACATGCTCGCTCTCTCTCACACATGCTCGCTCTTTCTGACACAGGCTCGCTCTCTCTGACACAGGCTCGCTCTCTCTGACACAGGCTCGCTCTCTCTGACACATGCTCGCTCTCTGTGACACATGCTCGCTCTCCCTCACACATGCTCGCTCTCTCTGACACATGCTCGCACTCTCTGACACATGCTCGCACTCACTGACACAGGCTCACTCTCTCTGACACATGCTCGCTCTCTCTGACACATGCTCGCTCTCTCTGACACATGCTTGCTCTCTCTGACACAGGCTCACACTCTCTGACACAGGCTCACTCTCTCTCACACAGGCTCGCTCCCTCTGACAAATGTTCACTCTCTCTTACACAGGCTCGCTCTCTCTGACAGATGCTCATTCTCTCTGACACAGGCTCACACTCTCTCACACAGGCTTGCTCTCTCTGACACATGCTCTCTCTCTCTCACACATGCTCGCTGTCTCTGAAACAGGCTCGCTCTCTCTGACACAGGCTCGCTCTCTCTGACACAGGCTGGCTCTCTCTGACACAGGCTCGCTCACTCTGACACATGCTCGCTCTCTCTCTCACATGCTCGCTCTCTCTGAAACAGGCTCGCTCTCTCTGACACAGGCTCGCTCACTCTGACACATGCTCGCTCTCTCTCACACATGCTCGCTCTCTCTGACACAGGCTCGCTCGCTGTCACACATGCTCGCTCTCTCTCACACATGCTCGCTCCTTCTGACACAGGCTCGCTCTCTCTGACTCAGGCTCGCTCGCTCTCACATATGCTCGTTCTCTCTCACACATGCTCATTCTTTCTGACACAGGCTCACACTCTCTCACACATGCTTGCTCTCTCTGACACAGGCTCGCTCGGTCTTTCACATGCTCGCTCTCTCTGACACATGCTTGCTCTCTCTGACACCGGCTCGCTCGATCTCACACATGCTCGCTCTCTCTCACACATGCTCGATCTTTCTGACACAGGCTCGCTCTCCCTGACACAGGCTCGCTCTCTCTGACACAGGCTGTCTCTCTCTCACACATGCTCGCTCTCTCTCACACATGCACACTCTGACACATGTTCGCGCCCTCTCACACATGCTTGCTCTCTCTGACACAGGCTCGCTCATTCTGACACATTCTCGTTCTCTCTCACACATGCTCGCTCTCTAACACAGGCTCGCTCGCTCTGACACATGCTCGCTCTCTCTCACACATGCTTGCTCTCTCTGACACAGGCTCGCTCGCTCTCACACATGCTCGCTCTCTCTCACACATGCTCGCTCTTTCTGACACAGGCTCGCTCTCTCTGACACAGGCTCGCTCTCTCTGACACAGGCTCGCTCTCTCTGACACATGCTCGCTCTCTGTGACACATGCTCGCTCTCCCTCACACATGCTCGCTCTCTCTGACACATGCTCGCACTCTCTGACACATGCTCGCACTCACTGACACAGGCTCACTCTCTCTGACACATTCTTGCTCTCTCTGACACATGCTCGCTCTCTCTGACACATGCTTGCTCTCTCTGACACAGGCTCACACTCTCTGACACAGGCTCACTCTCTCTCACACAGGCTCGCTCCCTCTGACAAATGTTCACTCTCTCTGACACAGGCTCACTCTCTCTGACACATGCTTGCTCTCTCTGACAGATGCTCATTCTCTCTGACACAGGCTCACACTCTCTCACACAGGCTTGCTCTCTCTGACACATGCTCGCTCTCTCTCACACATGCTCGCTGTCTCTGACACAGGCTCGCTCTCTCTGACACAGGCTCGCTCTCTCTGACACAGGCTGTTTCACTCTGACACAGGCTCGCTCACTCTGACACATGCTCGATCTCTCTCTCACATGCTCGCTCTCTCTGAAACAGGCTCGCTCTCTCTGACACAGGCTCGCTCTCTCTGACACTGGCTCGCTCTCTCTGACACAGGCTCGCTCACTCTGACACATGCTCGCTCTCTCTCACACATGCTCGCTCTCTCTGACACATTCTCGGTGTCTCTCACACAGGCTTGCTCTCCCTGACACGTGCTCGCTCTCTCTGACACATGGTCGCTCACTCTGACAAATGCTCGCTCTCTCTGACAAATGCTCGCTCTCTGACAAATGCTCGCTCTCTCTGACACATGCTCGCTCTCTCTGACACAGGCTCGCTCTCTCTGACACAGGCTCGCTCTCTCTGACACAGGCTCACTCTCTCTGACACAGGCTCGCTCTCTCTGACACATGCTCGCTCTCTCTGACACAGGCTCACACTCTCTCACACATGCTCGTTCTCTCTGACACAGGCTCACACTCTCTCACACATGCTCGCTTTCTCTGACACATGCTCGCTCTGACACATGCTCGCTCTCTCTGACACAGGCTCGCTCTGTCTGACACAGGCTCACTCTCTCTGTCACAGGCTCACAATCTCTGACACAGGCTCGCTGTCTCTGACACATGCTCGCTCTCTCTTACAAATGCTCAGTCTATCTGACACAGGCTCGCTCTCTCTGACACATGCTCTCTCTCTCTGACACATGCTCGCTCTCTATCACACATGCTCACTCACTCTCACACAGCCTCACCTTCTCTGACACAGGCTCGCTCTCTCTCACACATGCTCTCTCTCTCTCACACATGCTCACTCTCTCTGACACATGGTCGCTCTCTCTGACACATGCTCCCTCTCTCTCACATATGCCCGCTCTCTCTGACACATGCTCGCTCTCTCTGAGACATGCTCCCTCTCTCTGACACATGCTCGCACTTTCTCACACATGCTCGCTTTCGTTGACACAGGCTCGCTCTCTCTGACACTGGCTCGCTCTCTGTGACACATGCTCACTCTCTCTGAAACCGGCTCGCTCTCTCTGACACAGGCTCGCACTCTCTCACACATGCTGGCTCTCCCTCACACATGCTCGCTCTCTCTGACACATGCACGCTCTCTCTGACACACGCTCGCTCTCTCTGACACATGCTCGCTCTCTCTGACACATGCTCGCTCTCTCTCACACATGCTCACTCTGACACATGTTCACGCTCACTCACACATGCTCTCTCTGACATAGGCTTGCTCTCTCTCACACATGCTCGCTCTCTCTCACACATGCTTGCTCTCTCTGACACAGGCTCGCTCGCTCTGTCACATGCTCACTCTCTCTGACACATGCTTGCTCTCTCTGACACAGGCTCGCTCGATCTCACACATGCTCGCTCTCTCTCACACATGCTCGATCTTTCTGACACAGGCTCGCTCTCCCTGACACAGGCTCGCTCTCTCTGACACAGGCTGTCTCTCTCTCACACATGCTCGCTCTCTCTCACACATGCACACTCTGACACATGTTCGCGCCCTCTCACACATGCTTGCTCTCTCTGACACAGGCTCGCTCATTCTGACACATGCTCGTTCACTCTCACACATGCTCGCTCTCTCTAACACAGGCTCGCTCGCTCTGACACATGCTCACTCTCTCTCACACATGCTCGCTCTCTCTCACACATGCTCGCTCTTTCTGACACAGGCTCGCTCTCTCTGACACAGGCTCGCTCTCTCTGACACAGGCTCGCTCTCTCTGACACATGCTCGCTCTCTGTGACACATGCTCGCTCTCCCTCACACATGCTCGCTCTCTCTGACACATGCTCGCACTCTCTGACACATGCTCGCACTCACTGACACAGGCTCACTCTCTCTGACACATGCTCGCTCTCTCTGACACATGCTCGCTCTCTCTGACACATGCTTGCTCTCTCTGACACAGGCTCACACTCTCTGACACAGGCTCACTCTCTCTCACACAGGCTCACTCCCTCTGACAAATGTTCACTCTCTCTGACACAGGCTCGCTCTCTCTGACAGATGCTCATTCTCTCTGACACAGGCTCACACTCTCTCACACAGGCTTGCTCTCTCTGACACATGCTCGCTCTCTCTCACACATGCTCGCTGTCTCTGAAACAGGCTCGCTCTCTCTGACACAGGCACGCTCTCTCTGACACAGGCTCGCTCACTCTGACACATGCTCGCTCTCTCTCTCACATGCTCGCTCTCTCTGAAACAGGCTCGCTCTCTCTGACACAGGCTCGCTCACTCTGACACATGCTCGCTCTCTCTCACACATGCTCGCTCTCTCTGACACAGGCTCGCTCGCTGTCACAGATGCTCGCTCTCTCTCACACATTCTCGCTCCTTCTGACACAGGCTCGCTCTCTCTGACTCAGGCTCGCTCGCTCACACATATGCTCGTTCTCTCTCACACATGCTCATTCTTTCTGACACAGGCTCACACTCTCTCACACATGCTTGCTCTCTCTGACACAGGCTCGCTCGCTCTGTCACATGCTCGCTCTCTCTGACACATGCTTGCTCTCTCTGACACCGGCTCGCTCGATCTCAAACATGCTCGCTCTCTCTCACACATGCTCGATCTTTCTGACACAGGCTCGCTCTCCCTGACACAGGCTCGCTCTCTCTGACACAGGCTGTCTCTCTCTCACACATGCTCGCTCTCTCCCACACATGCACACTCTGACACATGTTCGCGCCCTCTCACACATGCTTGCTCTCTCTGACACAGGCTCGCTCATTCTGACACATTCTCGTTCTCTCCCACACATGCTCACTCTCTCTAACACAGGCTCGCTCGCTCTGACACATGCTCGCTCTCTCTCACACATGCTTGCTCTCTCTGACACAGGCTCACTCGCTCTCACACATGCTCGCTCTCTCTCAGACATGCTCGCTCTTTCTGACACAGGCTCGCTATCTCTGACACAGGCTCGCTCTCTCTGACACAGGCTCGCTCTCTCTGACACAGGCTCGCTATCTCTTACACAGGCTCGCTCTCTCTGACACATGCACGGTCTCTGTGACACATGCTCGCTTTCTCTCACACATGCTCGCTATCTCTGACACAGGCTCGCACTCTCTGACACAGGGTCACTCTCTCTGACACATGCTCGCTCTCTCTGAAACAGGCTCGATCTCTCTGACACAGGCTCGCTCTCTCTGACACAGGCTCACTCTCTCTGACACAAGCTCACACTCTCTGACACAGGCTCACTCTCTCTGACACATGCTCGCTCTCTCTGACACATGCTCACTCTATCTGACACAGGCTCGCTCTTTCTGACACATGCTCACTCTCTCTGACACATGCTCGCTCTCTCTCACAGATGCTCACTCCGTCTCACACAGCCTCACTCTCTCTGACACAGACTCGTTCTCTCTGTCACAGGCTCGCTCTCTCTGATACATGCTCGCTCTCTCTGACACAGGCTCGGTCTCTCTGACACAGGCTCACTCTCTCTGACACATGCTCACTTTCTCTGACACATTCTCGGTGTGTCTCACACAGGCTTGCTCTCCCTGACACGTGCTCGCTCTCTCTGACACATGCTCGCTCAGTCTGACAAATGCTCACTCTCTCTGACAAATGCTCACTCTCTCTGACAAATGCTCGCTCTCTCTGACACATGCTCGCTCTCTCTGACACAGGCTCGCTCTCTCTGACACAGGCTCGCTCTCTCTGACACAGGCTCACTCTCTCTGACACAGGCTCGCTCTCTCTGACACATGCTCGCTCTCTCTGACACAGGCTCACACTCTCTCACACATGCTCGTTCTCTCTGACACAGGCTCACACTCTCTCACACATGCTCGCTTTCTCTGACACATGCTCGCTCTGACACATGCTCGCTCTCTCTGACACAGGCTCGCTCTCTCTGACACAGGCTCACTCTCTCTGTCACAGGCTCACAATCTCTGACACAGGCTCGCTGTCTCTGACACATGCTCGCTCTCTCTTACAAATGCTCAGTCTATCTGACACAGGCTCGCTCTCTCTGACACATGCTCACTCTCTCTGACACATGCTCGCTCTCTATCACACATGCTCACTCACTCTCACACAGCCTCACCTTCTCTGACACAGGTTCGCTCTCTCTCACACATGCTCTCTCTCTCTCACACATGCTCACTCTCTCTGACACATGGTCGCTCTCTCTGACACATGCTCCCTCTCTCTCACATATGCCCGCTCTCTCTGACACATGCTCGCTCTCTCTGAGACATGCTCCCTCTCTCTGACACATGCTCGCACTTTCTCACACATGCTCGCTTTCGTTGACACAGGCTCGCTCTCTCTGACACTGGCTCGCTCTCTGTGACACATGCTCACTCTCTCTGAAACCGGCTCTCTCTCTCTGACACAGGCTCGCACTCTCTCACACATGCTGGCTCTCCCTCACACATGCTCGCTCTCTCTGACACATGCACGCTCTCTCTGACACATGCTCGCTCTCTCTGACACATGCTCGCTCTCTCTGACACATGCTCGCTCTCTCTCACACATGCTCACTCTGACACATGTTCACGCTCTCTCACACATGCTCTCTCTGACATAGGCTTGCTCTCTCTCACACATGCTCGCTCTCTCTCACACATGCTTGCTCTCTCTGACACAGGCTCGCTCGCTCTGTCACATGCTCGCTCTCTCTGACACATGCTTGCTCTCTCTGACACAGGCTCGCTCGATCTCACACATGCTCGCTCTCTCTCACACATGCTCGATCTTTCTGACACAGGCTCGCTCTCCCTGACACAGGCTCGCTCTCTCTGACACAGGCTGTCTCTCTCTCACACATGCTCGCTCTCTCTCACACATGCACACTCTGACACATGTTCGCGCCCTCTCACACATGCTTGCTCTCTCTGACACAGGCTCGCTCGCTCTGACACATGCTCGCTCTCTCTCACACATGCTTGCTCTCTCTGACACAGGCTCGCTCGCTCTCACACATGCTCGCTCTCTCTCACACATGCTCGCTCTTTCTGACACAGGCTCGCTCTCTCTGACACAGGCTCGCTCTCTCTGACACAGGCTCGCTCTCTCTGACACATGCTCGCTCTCTGTGACACATGCTCGCTCTCCCTCACACATGCTCGCTCTCTCTGACACATGCTCGCACTCTCTGACACATGCTCGCACTCACTGACACAGGCTCACTCTCTCTGACACATGCTCGCTCTCTCTGACACATGCTCGCTCTCTCTGACACATGCTTGCTCTCTCTGACACAGGCTCACACTCTCTGACACAGGCTCACTCTCTCTCACACAGGCTCGCTCCCTCTGACAAATGTTCACTCTCTCTTACACAGGCTCGCTCTCTCTGACAGATGCTCATTCTCTCTGACACAGGCTCACACTCTCTCACACAGGCTTGCTCTCTCTGACACATGCTCGCTCTCTCTCACACATGCTCGCTGTCTCTGAAACAGGCTCGCTCTCTCTGACACAGGCTCGCTCTCTCCGACACAGGCTGGCTCTCTCTGACACAGGCTCGCTCACTCTGACACATGCTCGCTCTCTCTCTCACATGCTCGCTCTCTCTGAAACAGGCTCGCTCTCTCTGACACAGGCTCGCTCACTCTGACACATGCTCGCTCTCTCTCACACATGCTCGCTCTCTCTGACACAGGCTCGCTCGCTGTCACACATGCTCGCTCTCTCTCACACATGCTCGCTCCTTCTGACACAGGCTCGCTCTCTCTGACTCAGGCTCGCTCGCTCTCACATATGCTCGTTCTCTCTCACACATGCTCATTCTTTCTGACACAGGCTCACACTCTCTCACACATGCTTGCTCTCTCTGACACAGGCTCGCTCGGTCTTTCACATGCTCGCTCTCTCTGACACATGCTTGCTCTCTCTGACACCGGCTCGCTCGATCTCACACATGCTCGCTCTCTCTCACACATGCTCGATCTTTCTGACACAGGCTCGCTCTCCCTGACACAGGCTCGCTCTCTCTGACACAGGCTGTCTCTCTCTCACACATGCTCGCTCTCTCTCACACATGCACACTCTGACACATGTTCGCGCCCTCTCACACATGCTTGCTCTCTCTGACACAGGCTCGCTCATTCTGACACATTCTCGTTCTCTCTCACACATGCTCGCTCTCTAACACAGGCTCGCTCGCTCTGACACATGCTCGCTCTCTCTCACACATGCTTGCTCTCTCTGACACAGGCTCGCTCGCTCTCACACATGCTCGCTCTCTCTCACACATGCTCGCTCTTTCTGACACAGGCTCGCTCTCTCTGACACAGGCTCGCTCTCTCTGACACAGGCTCGCTCTCTCTGACACATGCTCGCTCTCTGTGACACATGCTCGCTCTCCCTCACACATGCTCGCTCTCTCTGACACATGCTCGCACTCTCTGACACATGCTCGCACTCACTGACACAGGCTCACTCTCTCTGACACATTCTTGCTCTCTCTGACACATGCTCGCTCTCTCTGACACATGCTTGCTCTCTCTGACACAGGCTCACACTCTCTGACACAGGCTCACTCTCTCTCACACAGGCTCGCTCCCTCTGACAAATGTTCACTCTCTCTGACACAGGCTCACTCTCTCTGACACATGCTTGCTCTCTCTGACAGATGCTCATTCTCTCTGACACAGGCTCACACTCTCTCACACAGGCTTGCTCTCTCTGACACATGCTCGCTCTCTCTCACACATGCTCGCTGTCTCTGACACAGGCTCGCTCTCTCTGACACAGGCTCGCTCTCTCTGACACAGGCTGGCTCTCTCTGACACAGGCTCGCTCACTCTGACACATGCTCGATCTCTCTCTCACATGCTCGCTCTCTCTGAAACAGGCTCGCTCTCTCTGACACAGGCTCGCTCTCTCTGACACTGGCTCGCTCTCTCTGACACAGGCTCGCTCACTCTGACACATGCTCGCTCTCTCTCACACATGCTCGCTCTCTCTGACACAGGCTCGCTCGCTGTCACACATGCTCTCTCTCTCTCACACATGCTCGCTCCTTCTGACACAGGCTCGCTCTCTCTGACTCAGGCTCGCTCGCTCTCACACATGCTCGTTCTATCTCACACATGCTCATTCTTTCTGACACAGGCTCGCTCTCTCTGACACAGGCTCGCTCTCTCTGACACAGGCTCGCTCTCTCTGACACATGCTCGCTCTCTCTCACACATGCTCGCTCTCTCTGACACAGGCTCGCTCGCTGTCACACATGCTCTCTCTCTCTCACAAATGCTCGCTCCTTCTGACACAGGCTCGCTCTCTCTGACACAGGCTCGCTCGCTCTCACACATGCTCGTTCTCTCTCGCACATGCTCGTTCTTTATGACACAGGCTCGCTCTCTCTGACACAGGCTCGCTCTTTCTGACACAGGCTCGCTCTCTCTGACACAGGCTCGCTCTCTCTGACACAAGCTGGCTCTCTCTCACACATGCTCCCTCTCTCTCACACATGCTCTCTCTCTCTGACACAAGCTCGCTCTCTCTGACACATGCTCGCTCTCTCTGACACGTGCTCGCTCTCTCTGAAACATGCTCGCTCTCTCTGACACAGGCTCGCTCTCTCTGACACAGGATTGCTCTCTCTGACACAGGCTCGCTGTATCTCACACATGCTCGCTCGCTCTGACACAGTCTAGCTCTCTCTGACAAATGCTCGCTCTCTCTGACACAAGCTCACTCCCTGTGACATATGCTCACACTCTCTGCCATATGCTCACACTCTCTGACACAGGCTCGCTCTCTCTGACACATGCTCGCTCTCTCTAACACAGGCTTGCTCTCTCTGACACATGCTCGCTCTCTCTCACTCATGTTCGCTCTCGTTGACACAGCATCACTCTCTCTGACACAGGCTCACACTCTCTCACTCATGCTCGCTTTCTCTGACACAGGCTCACTCTATCTCACACATGCTCGCTCGCTCTGACACAGTCTCCCTCTCTCTGACACATGCTCACTCTCTCTGACATATGCCCGCTCTCTCTGATACATGCTGGCTCTTTCTGACACAGGCTCGGTCTCTCTGACACAGGCTCACACTCTCTGACACAAGTTCGCTCTCTCTGACACATGCTCGCTCTCTCTGACACAGGCTCAGTCTCTCTGACCCAGGCTCGCTCTCGCTCACACAGGCTCACTCTCTCTGACACAAGTTCGCTCTCTCTGACACATGCTCGCTCTTTCTGACACATGCTCGCTCTCTCTAACACAGGCTTGCTCTCTCTGACACAGGCTCACTCTCTGACACAGGCTCACTCTCTCTGACACATGCTCGCTCTCTCTCACACATGTTCGCTCTCTCTCACACAGCATCACTCTCTCTGACACTGGCTCACAATCTCTCACACGTGCTCGATCTCTCTGACACAGGATCACTCTATCTCACACATGCTCGCTCGCACTGACACAGTGTCGCTCTCTCTGACAAATGCTCGCTATCTCTGACACAGGCACACTCTCTGTGACACATGCTCACTCTCTCTGACACAGGCTCGCTCTCTCTGACACAGGCTCACACTCTCTGACACAGGCTCGCTCACTGTGACACATGCTCGCTCTTTCTGACACATGCTCGGTCTCTCTCACACATGCTTGGTCTCTCTGACAGTCTCGCTCTCTCTGACACATGCTCACTATCTCTGATACATGCTCGCTCTCTCTGACAAATGCTCACTCTCTGACACATGCTCGCTCTCTCTGACACATGCTCGCTCTCTCTGACACAGGCTCGCTCTCTCTGACACAGGTTCACGCTCTCTGACACATGCTCGCTCTCTCTGACACAGGCTCACTCTCTCTGACACAGGCTCGCTCGCTCTCACTCATGCTCGCTCTCTCTCACACATGCTCGCTCTTTCTGACACAGGCTCGATCTCTCTGACAGAGGCTCGCTCGCTCTCACACATGCTCGCTCTCTCTCACACATGCTCGCTCTTTCTGACACAGGCAAGCTCTCTCAGACACAGGCTCGCTCGCTCTGACACAGGCTGGCTCTCTCTCACACATGCTCGCTCTCTCTCACACATGTTCACTCTCTCTGACACATGTTCGTGCTCTCTCATACATGCTTGCTCTCTCTGACACAGGCTCGCTCACTCTGACACATGCTCGCTCTCTCTCACACATGCTCGCTCTCTCTGACACAGGCTCGCTCTCTCTGACACAGGCTCGCTCTCTCTGACACAGGCTGGCTCTCTCTGACACAGGCTCGCTCACTCTGACACATGCTCGATCTCTCTCTCACATGCTCGCTCTCTCTGAAACAGGCTCGCTCTCTCTGACACGGGCTCGCTCTCTCTGACACTGGCTCGCTCTCTCTGACACAGGCTCGCTCGCTGTCACACATGCTCGCTCTCCCTCACACATGCTCGCTCCTTCTGACACAGGCTCGCTCTCTCTGACTCAGGCTCGCTCGCTCTCACACATGCTCGTTCTATCTCACACATGCTCATTCTTTCTGACACAGGCTCGCTCTCTCTGACACAGGCTCGCTCTCTCTGACACAGGCTCGCTCTCTCTGACACATGCTCGCTCTCTCTCACACATGCTCGCTCTCTCTGACACAGGCTCGCTCGCTGTCACACATGCTCTCTCTCTCTCACAAATGCTCGCTCCTTCTGACACAGGCTCGCTCTCTCTGACTCAGGCTCGCTCGCTCTCACACATGCTCGTTCTCTCTCACACATGCTCGTTCTTTATGACACAGGCTCGCTCTCTCTGACACAGGCTCGCTCTTTCTGACACAGGCTCGCTCTCTCTGACACAGGCTCGCTCTCTCTGACACAAGCTGGCTCTCTCTCACACATGCTCGCTCTCTCTCACACATGCTCTCTCTCTCTGACACAAGCTCGCTCTCTCTGACACATGCTCGCTCTCTCTGACACGTGCTCGCTCTCTCTGAAACATGCTCGCTCTCTCTGACACAGGCTCGCTCTCTCTGACACAGGATTGCTCTCTCTGACACAGGCTCGCTGTATCTCACACATGCTCGCTCGCTCTGACACAGTCTAGCTCTCTCTGACAAATGCTCGCTCTCTCTGACACAAGCTCACTCCCTGTGACATATGCTCACACTCTCTGCCATATGCTCACACTCTCTGACACAGGCTCGCTCTCTCTGACACATGCTCGCTCTCTCTAACACAGGCTTGCTCTCTCTGACACATGCTCGCTCTCTCTCACTCATGTTCGCTCTCGTTGACACAGCATCACTCTCTCTGACACAGGCTCACACTCTCTCACTCATGCTCGCTTTCTCTGACACAGGCTCACTCTATCTCACACATGCTCGCTCGCTCTGACACAGTCTCCCTCTCTCTGACACATGCTCACTCTCTCTGACATATGCCCGCTCTCTCTGATACATGCTGGCTCTTTCTGACACAGGCTCGGTCTCTCTGACACAGGCTCACACTCTCTGACACAAGTTCGCTCTCTCTGACACATGCTCGCTCTCTCTGACACAGGCTCAGTCTCTCTGACCCAGGCTCGCTCTCGCTCACACAGGCTCACTCTCTCTGACACAAGTTCGCTCTCTCTGACACATGCTCGCTCTTTCTGACACATGCTCGCTCTCTCTAACACAGGCTTGCTCTCTCTGACACAGGCTCACTCTCTGACACAGGCTCACTCTCTCTGACACATGCTCGCTCTCTCTCACACATGTTCGCTCTCTCTCACACAGCATCACTCTCTCTGACACTGGCTCACAATCTCTCACACGTGCTCGATCTCTCTGACACAGGATCACTCTATCTCACACATGCTCGCTCGCACTGACACAGTGTCGCTCTCTCTGACAAATGCTCGCTATCTCTGACACAGGCACACTCTCTGTGACACATGCTCACTCTCTCTGACACAGGCTCGCTCTCTCTGACACAGGCTCACACTCTCTGACACAGGCTCGCTCACTGTGACACATGCTCGCTCTTTCTGACACATGCTCGGTCTCTCTCACACATGCTAGGTCTCTCTGACAGTCTCGCTCTCTCTGACACATGCTCACTATCTCTGATACATGCTCGCTCTCTCTGACAAATGCTCACTCTCTGACACATGCTCGCTCTCTCTGACACATGCTCGCTCTCTCTGACACAGGCTCGCTCTCTCTGACACAGGTTCACGCTCTCTGACACATGCTCGCTCTCTCTGACACAGGCTCACTCTCTCTGACACAGGCTCGCTCGCTCTCACTCATGCTCGCTCTCTCTCACACATGCTCACTCTTTCTGACACAGGCTCGATCTCTCTGACAGAGGCTCGCTCGCTCTCACACATGCTCGCTCTCTCTCACACATGCTCGCTCTTTCTGACACAGGCAAGCTCTCTCAGACACAGGCTCGCTCGCTCTGACACAGGCTGGCTCTCTCTCACACATGCTCGCTCTCTCTCACACATGTTCACTCTCTCTGACACATGTTCGTGCTCTCTCATACATGCTTGCTCTCTCTGACACAGGCTCGCTCACTCTGACACATGCTCGCTCTCTCTCACACATGCTCGCTCTCTCTGACACAGGCTCGCTCTCTCTCACACATGCTCGCTCTCACTGACACAGGCTCGCTCACTCTGACACATGCTCAATCTCTCTCACACATGCACGCTCACTCTGACACAGGCTCGCTCTCTCTGACACAGGCTCGCTATCTCTTACACAGGCTCGCTCTCTCTGACACATGCCCGGTCTCTGTGACACATGCTCGCTTTCTCTCACACATGCTCGCTATCTCTGACACAGGCTCGCACTCTCTGACACAGGGTCACTCTCTCTGACACATGCTCGCTCTCTCTGAAACAGGCTCGTTCTCTCTGACACAGGCTCGCTCTCTCTGACACAGGCTCACTCTCTCTGACACAAGCTCACACTCTCTGACACAGGCTCACTCTCTCTGACACATGCTCGCTCTCTCTGACACATGCTCACTCTATCTGACACAGGCTCGCTCTTTCTGACACATGCTCACTCTCTCTGACACATGCTCGCTCTCTCTCACAGATGCTCACTCCGTCTCACACAGCCTCACTCTCTCTGACACAGACTCGTTCTCTCTGTCACAGGCTCGCTCTCTCTGATACATGCTCGCTCTCTCTGACACAGGCTCGGTCTCTCTGACACAGGCTCACTCTCTCTGACACATGCTCACTTTCTCTGACACATTCTCGGTGTCTCTCACACAGGCTCGCTCTCCCTGACACGTGCTCGCTCTCTCTGACACATGCTCGCTCTCTCTGACAAATGCTCGCTCTCTCTGTCAAATGCTCGCTCTCTCTGACAAATGCTCGCTCTCTCTGACACATGCTCGCTCTCTCTGACACAGGCTCACTCTCTCTGACACAGGCTCGCTCTCTCTGACACATGCTCGCTCTCTCTGACACAGGCTCGCACTCTCTGACACAGGCTCGCTCACTGTGACACATGCTCGCTCTTTCTGACACATGCTCGGTCTCTCTCACACATGCTTGGTCTCTCTGACAGTCTCGCTCTCTCTGACACATGCTCACTATCTCTGATACATGCTCGCTCTCTCTGACAAATGCTCACTCTCTGACACATGCTCGCTCTCTCTGACACATGCTCGCTCTCTCTGACACAGGCTCGCTCTCTCTGACACAGGTTCACGCTCTCTGACACATGCTCGCTCTCTCTGACACAGGCTCACTCTCTCTGACACAGGCTCGCTCGCTCTCACTCATGCTCGCTCTCTCTCACACATGCTCGCTCTTTCTGACACAGGCTCGATCTCTCTGACAGAGGCTCGCTCGCTCTCACACATGCTCGCTCTCTCTCACACATGCTCGCTCTTTCTGACACAGGCAAGCTCTCTCAGACACAGGCTCGCTCGCTCTGACACAGGCTGGCTCTCTCTCACACATGCTCGCTCTCTCTCACACATGTTCACTCTCTCTGACACATGTTTGTGCTCTCTCATACATGCTTGCTCTCTCTGACACAGGCTCGCTCACTCTGACACATGCTGGCTCGCTCTCACACATGGTCGCTCTCTCTGACACAGGCTCGCTCTCTCTCACACATGCTCGCTCTCACTGACACAGGCTCGCTCACTCTGACACATGCTCAATCTCTCTCACACATGCACGCTCACTCTGACACAGGCTCGCTCTCTCTGACACAGGCTCGCTATCTCTTACACAGGCTCGCTCTCTCTGACACATGCCCGGTCTCTGTGACACATGCTCGCTTTCTCTCACACATGCTCGCTATCTCTGACACAGGCTCGCACTCTCTGACACAGGGTCACTCTCTCTGACACATGCTCGCTCTCTCTGAAACAGGCTCGATCTCTCTGACACAGGCTCGCTCTCTCTGACACAGGCTCACTCTCTCTGACACAAGCTCACACTCTCTGACACAGGCTCACTCTCTCTGACACATGCTCGCTCTCTCTGACACATGCTCACTCTATCTGACACAGGCTCGCTCTTTCTGACACATGCTCACTCTCTCTGACACATGCTCGCTCTCTCTCACAGATGCTCACTCCGTCTCACACAGCCTCACTCTCTCTGACACAGACTCGTTCTCTCTGTCACAGGCTCGCTCTCTCTGATACATGCTCGCTCTCTCTGACACAGGCTCGGTCTCTCTGACGCAGGCTCACTCTCTCTGACACATGCTCACTTTCTCTGACACATTCTCGGTGTGTCTCACACAGGCTTGCTCTCCCTGACACGTGCTCGCTCTCTCTGACACATGCTCGCTCACTCTGACAAATGCTCGCTCTCTCTGACAAATGCTCGCTCTCTCTGACAAATGCTCGCTCTCTCTGACACATGCTCGCTCTCTCTGACACAGGCTCGCTCTCTCTGACACAGGCTCGCTCTCTCTGACACAGGCTCACTCTCTCTGACACAGGCTCGCTCTCTCTGACACATGCTCGCTCTCTCTGACACAGGCTCACACTCTCTCACACATGCTCGTTCTCTCTGACACAGGCTCACACTCTCTCACACATGCTCGCTTTCTCTGACACATGCTCGCTCTGACACATGCTCGCTCTCTCTGACACAGGCTCGCTCTCTCTGACACAGGCTCACAATCTCTGACACAGGCTCGCTGTCTCTGACACATGCTCGCTCTCTCTTACAAATGCTCACTCTATCTGACACAGGCTCGCTCTCTCTGACACATGCTCACTCTCTCTGACACATGCTCGCTCCCTCTGACACATGCTCGCTCTCTATCACACATGCTCACTCACTCTCACACAGCCTCACCTTCTCTGACACAGGCTCGCTCTCTCTCACACATGCTCTCTCTCTCTCACACATGCTCACTCTCTCTGACACATGGTCGCTCTCTCTGACACATGCTCCCTCTCTCTCACATATGCCCGCTCTCTCTGACACATGCTCGCTCTCTCTGAGACATGCTCCCTCTCTCTGACACATGCTCGCACTTTCTCACACATGCTCGCTTTCGTTGACACAGGCTCGCTCTCTCTGACACTGGCTCGCTCTCTGTGACACATGCTCGCTCTCTCTGAAACCGGCTCGCTCTCTCTGACACAGGCTCGCACTCTCTCACACATGCTGGCTCTCCCTCACACATGCTCGCTCTCTCTGACACATGCACGCTCTCTCTGACACATGCTCGCTCTCTCTGACACATGCTCGCTCTCTCTGACACATGCTCGCTCTCTCTCACACATGCTCACTCTGACACATGTTCACGCTCTCTCACACATGCTCTCTCTGACATAGGCTTGATCTCTCTCACACATGCTCGCTCACTCTCACACATGCTTGCTCTCTCTGACTCAGGCTCGCTCGCTCTGTCACATGCTCGCTCTCTCTGACACATGCTTGCTCTCTCTGACACAGGCTCGCTCGATCTCACACATGCTCGCTCTCTCTCACACATGCTCGATCTTTCTGACACAGGCTCGCTCTCCCTGACACAGGCTCGCTCTCTCTGACACAGGCTGTCTCTCTCTCACACATGCTCGCTCTCTCTCACACATGCACACTCTGACACATGTTCGCGCCCTCTCACACATGCTTGCTCTCTCTGACACAGGCTCGCTCATTCTGACACATGCTCGTTCTCTCTCACACATGCTCGCTCTCTCTAACACAGGCTCGCTCGCTCTGACACATGCTCGCTCTCTCTCACACATGCTTGCTCTCTCTGACACAGGCTCGCTCGCTCTCACACATGCTCGCTCTCTCTCACACATGCTCGCTCTTTCTGACACAGGCTCGGTCTCTCTGACACAGGCTCGCTCTCTCTGACACAGGCTCGCTCTCTCTGACACATGCTCGCTCTCTGTGACACATGCTCGCTCTCCCTTACACATGCTCGCTCTCTCTGACACATGCTCGCACTCTCTGACACATGCTCGCACTCACTGACACAGGCTCACTCTCTCTGACATATGCTCGCTCTCTCTGACACATGCTCGCTCTCTCTGACACATGCTTGCTCTCTCTGACACAGGCTCACACTCTCTGACACAGGCTCACACTCTCTGACACAGGCTCACTCTCTCTCACACAGGCTCGCTCCCTCTGACAAATGTTCACTCTCTCTGACACAGGCTCACTCTCTCTGACACATGCTTGCTCTCTCTGACAGATGCTCATTCACTCTGACACAGGCTCACACTCTCTCACACAGGCTTGCTCTCTCTGACACATGCTCGCTCTCTCTCACACATGCTTGCTGTCTCTGACACAGGCTCGCTCTCTCTGACACAGGCTCGCTCTCTCTGACACAGGCTGGCTCTCTCTGACACAGGCTCGCTCACTCTGACACATGCTCGATCTCTCTCTCACATGCTCGCTCTCTCTGAAACAGGCTCGCTCTCTCTGACACAGGCTCGCTCTCTCTGACACTGGCTCGCTCTCTCTGACACAGGCTCGCTCACTCTGACACATGCTCGCTCTCTCTCACACATGCTCGCTCTCTCTGACACAGGCTCGCTCGCTGTCACACATGCTCGCTCTCTCTCACACATGCTCGCTCCTTCTGACACAGGCTCGCTCTCTCTGACTCAGGCTCGCTCGCTCTCACACATGCTCGTGCTATCTCACACATGCTCATTCTTTCTGACACAGGCTCACTCTCTCTGACACAGGCTCGCTCTCTCTGACACAGGCTCGCTCTCTCTGACACATGCTCGCTCTCTCTCACACATGCTCGCTCTCTCTGACACAGGCTCGCTTGCTGTCACACATGCTCTCTCTCTCTCACAAATGCTCGCTCCTTCTGACACAGGCTCGCTCTCTCTGACACAGGCTCGCTCGCTCTCACACATGCTCGTTCTCTCTCACACATGCTCGTTCTTTATGACACAGGCTCGCTCTCTCTGACACAGGCTCGCTCTTTCTGACACAGGCTCGCTCTCTCTGACACAGGCTCGCTCTCTCTGACACAAGCTGGCTCTCTCTCACACATGCTCGCTCTCTCTCACACATGCTCTCTCTCTCTGACACATGCTCGCTCTCTCTGACACAGGCTCGCACTCTCTGACACAGGCTCGCTCTCACTGACACAGGCTCACTCTCTTTGACACATGCTCGCTCTCTGTGAAACATGCTTGCTCTCTCTGGAACAGGCTCGCTCTCTCTGACACAGGCTCACACTCTCTGACACATGCTCGCTCTCACTGACTTAGGCTCACACTCTCTCACACATGCTTGCGCTCTCTGAAACAGGCTCACACTCTGCCACACATGATCACACTCTCTCACACATGCTCGCAATCTCTGACACAGTCTAGCTCTCTCTGACAAATGCTCACTCTCTCTGACACAAGCTCACTCCCTGTGACATACGCTCACACTCTCTGACACAGGCTCGCTCTCTCTGACACATGCTCACTCTCTCTAACACAGGCTTGCTCTCTCTGACACAGGCTCGCTCTCTCTGACACATGCTCGCTCTCTCTCACTCTTGTTCGCTCTCGTTGACACAGCATCACTCTCTCTGACACAGGCTCACATTCTCTCACACATGCTCGCTCGCTCTGACACAGTCTCCCTCTCTCTGACACATGCTCACTCTCTCTGACATATGCCCGCTCTCTCTGATACATGCTTGCTCTCTCTGACACAGGCTCGGTCTCTTTGACACAGGCTCACTCTCTATGACAAATGCTCGCTCTTTGACACATTCTCGCTCTCTCTGACACAGGCTCGCTCTCTCTGACACATGCTCGCTCTCTCTGAAACAGGTTCACACTCTCTCACACATGCTCGCTCTCTCTGACACATGCTCGCTCTCTCTGACACATGCTCGCTCTCTCTGACACAGGCTCGCTCTCTCTGACACATGCTCGCTCTCTCTGACACAGGCTCGCTCTCTCTGAGACATGCTCCCTCTCTCTGACACATGCTCGCACTTTCTCACACATGCTCGCTTTCGTTGACACAGGCTCGCTCTCTCTGACACTGGCTCGCTCTCTGTGACACATGCTCGCTCTCTCTGAAACCGGCTCGCTCTCTCTGACACAGGCTCGCACTCTCTCACACATGCTGGCTCTCCCTCACACATGCTCGCTCTCTCTGACACATGCACGCTCTCTCTGACACATGCTCGCTCTCTCTGACACATGCTCGCTCTCTCTGACACATGCTCGCTCTCTCTCACACATGCTCACTCTGACACATGTTCACGCTCTCTCACACATGCTCTCTCTGACATAGGCTTGATCTCTCTCACACATGCTCGCTCACTCTCACACATGCTTGCTCTCTCTGACTCAGGCTCGCTCGCTCTGTCACATGCTCGCTCTCTCTGACACATGCTTGCTCTCTCTGACACAGGCTCGCTCGATCTCACACATGCTCGCTCTCTCTCACACATGCTCGATCTTTCTGACACAGGCTCGCTCTCCCTGACACAGGCTCGCTCTCTCTGACACAGGCTGTCTCTCTCTCACACATGCTCGCTCTCTCTCACACATGCACACTCTGACACATGTTCGCGCCCTCTCACACATGCTTGCTCTCTCTGACACAGGCTCGCTCATTCTGACACATGCTCGTTCTCTCTCACACATGCTCGCTCTCTCTAACACAGGCTCGCTCGCTCTGACACATGCTCGCTCTCTCTCACACATGCTTGCTCTCTCTGACACAGGCTCGCTCGCTCTCACACATGCTCGCTCTCTCTCACACATGCTCGCTCTTTCTGACACAGGCTCGGTCTCTCTGACACAGGCTCGCTCTCTCTGACACAGGCTCGCTCTCTCTGACACATGCTCGCTCTCTGTGACACATGCTCGCTCTCCCTTACACATGCTCGCTCTCTCTGACACATGCTCGCACTCTCTGACACATGCTCGCACTCACTGACACAGGCTCACTCTCTCTGACATATGCTCGCTCTCTCTGTCACATGCTCGCTCTCTCTGACACATGCTTGCTCTCTCTGACACAGGCTCACACTCTCTGACACAGGCTCACACTCTCTGACACAGGCTCACTCTCTCTCACACAGGCTCGCTCCCTCTGACAAATGTTCACTCTCTCTGACACAGGCTCACTCTCTCTGACACATGCTTGCTCTCTCTGACAGATGCTCATTCACTCTGACACAGGCTCACACTCTCTCACACAGGCTTGCTCTCTCTGACACATGCTCGCTCTCTCTCACACATGCTTGCTGTCTCTGACACAGGCTCGCTCTCTCTGACACAGGCTCGCTCTCTCTGACACAGGCTGGCTCTCTCTGACACAGGCTCGCTCACTCTGACACATGCTCGATCTCTCTCTCACATGCTCGCTCTCTCTGAAACAGGCTCGCTCTCTCTGACACAGGCTCGCTCTCTCTGACACTGGCTCGCTCTCTCTGACACAGGCTCGCTCACTCTGACACATGCTCGCTCTCTCTCACACATGCTCGCTCTCTCTGACACAGGCTCGCTCGCTGTCACACATGCTCGCTCTCTCTCACACATGCTCGCTCCTTCTGACACAGGCTCGCTCTCTCTGACTCAGGCTCGCTCGCTCTCACACATGCTCGTGCTATCTCACACATGCTCATTCTTTCTGACACAGGCTCGCTCTCTCTGACACAGGCTCGCTCTCTCTGACACAGGCTCGCTCTCTCTGACACATGCTCGCTCTCTCTCACACATGCTCGCTCTCTCTGACACAGGCTCGCTTGCTGTCACACATGCTCTCTCTCTCTCACAAATGCTCGCTCCTTCTGACACAGGCTCGCTCTCTCTGACACAGGCTCGCTCGCTCTCACACATGCTCGTTCTCTCTCACACATGCTCGTTCTTTATGACACAGGCTCGCTCTCTCTGACACAGGCTCGCTCTTTCTGACACAGGCTCGCTCTCTCTGACACAGGCTCGCTCTCTCTGACACAAGCTGGCTCTCTCTCACACATGCTCGCTCTCTCTCACACATGCTCTCTCTCTCTGACACATGCTCGCTCTCTCTGACACAGGCTCGCACTCTCTGACACAGGCTCGCTCTCACTGACACAGGCTCACTCTCTTTGACACATGCTCGCTCTCTGTGAAACATGCTTGCTCTCTCTGGAACAGGCTCGCTCTCTCTGACACAGGCTCACACTCTCTGACACATGCTCGCTCTCACTGACTTAGGCTCACACTCTCTCACACATGCTTGCGCTCTCTGAAACAGGCTCACACTCTGCCACACATGATCACACTCTCTCACACATGCTCGCAATCTCTGACACAGTCTAGCTCTCTCTGACAAATGCTCACTCTCTCTGACACAAGCTCACTCCCTGTGACATACGCTCACACTCTCTGACACAGGCTCGCTCTCTCTGACACATGCTCACTCTCTCTAACACAGGCTTGCTCTCTCTGACACAGGCTCGCTCTCTCTGACACATGCTCGCTCTCTCTCACTCTTGTTCGCTCTCGTTGACACAGCATCACTCTCTCTGACACAGGCTCACATTCTCTCACACATGCTCGCTCGCTCTGACACAGTCTCCCTCTCTCTGACACATGCTCACTCTCTCTGACATATGCCCGCTCTCTCTGATACATGCTTGCTCTCTCTGACACAGGCTCGGTCTCTTTGACACAGGCTCACTCTCTATGACAAATGCTCGCTCTTTGACACATTCTCGCTCTCTCTGACACAGGCTCGCTCTCTCTGACACATGCTCGCTCTCTCTGAAACAGGTTCACACTCTCTCACACATGCTCGCTCTCTCTGACACATGCTCGCTCTCTCTGACACATGCTCGCTCTCTCTGACACAGGCTCGCTCTCTCTGACACATGCTCACTTTCTCTGACACAGGCTCACACTCTCTGACACAGGCTCGCTCTCTCTCACACAGGCTCGCTCTCTCTGACAAATGTTAGCTCTCTCTGACACAGGCTCACTTTCTCTCACAGATGCTCGCTCTCTCTGACACAGGCTAACACTTTCTCACACAGGCCCGCTCTCTATGACACAGGCGCGCTCTCTCTGACACAGGCTCGCTCTCTCTGACACAGGCTCGCTCACTCTGACACATGCTCGCTCTCTCTCACACATGCTCGCTCTCTCTGACACTGGCTCGCTCGCTGTCACGCATGCTCGCTCTCTATCACACATGCTCGCTCCTTCTGACACAGGCTCGCTCTCTCTGACACAGGCTCGCTCGCTCTCACAAATGCTCGTTCTCTCTCACACATGCTCATTCTTTCTGACACAGGCTCGCTCTCTCTGACACAGGCTCGCTCTCTCTGACACAGGCTCGCTCGCTCTCACACATGCTCGCTCTCTCTCACACATGCTCGCTCTTTCTGACACAGGCTCGCTCTCTCTGACACAGGCTCGCTCTCTCTGACACAGGCTCGCACTCTCTGACACAGGCTCGCTCTCACTGACACAGGCTCACTCTCTCTGACACATGCTCGCTCTCTGTGACACATGCTTGCTTTCTCTGGAACAGGCTCGCTCTCTCTGACACAGGCTCACACTCTCTCACACATGCTCGCTCTCACTGACATAGGCTCACACTCTCTCACACATGCTTGCGCTCTCTGAAACAGGCTCACACTCTCCCACACATGATCACACTCTCTCACACATGCTAGCTCTCTCTGACACATGCTCGCTTTTTCTGACACATGCTCGCTCTCTCTGACACATGGTCGCTGTCTCTGACACATGCTCGCTCTCTCTGACACATGCTCGCTCTCTCTCACACAGGCTCAGTCTCTCTGAAAAATCTTCGCTCTCTCTGACACAGCCTCGCTCTCTCTGACAGATGCTCGCTCTCTCTGACAGAGGCTCGCTCTTTCTCACACAGGCTCGCTCTCTCTGACACATGCTCGCTCTCTCTCACACATGCTCGCTCTCTCTGAAACATGCTCGCTCTCTCTGACACAGGCTCGCTCTCTCTGACACAGGAATGCTCTCTCTGACACAGGCTCGCTGTATCTCACACATGCTCGCTCGCTCTGACACAGTCTCGCTCTCTCTGACAAATGCTCGCTCTCTCTGACACAAGCTCACTCCCTGTGACATATGCTCACTCTCTCCGACACAGGCTTGCTCTCTCTGACACATGCTCACTCTCTCTAACACAGGCTTGAACTCTCTGACACAGGCTCGCTCTCTCTGACACAGGCTCGCTCTCTCTGACACATGCTCGCTCTCTCTCACTCAAGTTCACTCTCGTTGACACAGCATCACTCTCTCTGACACAGGCTCACACTCTCTCACTCATGCTCGCTCGCTCTGACACAGTCTCCCTCTCTCTGACACATGCTCACTCTCTCTGACATATTCCGCTCTCTCTGATTCATGCTCGCTCTCTCTGACACAGGCTCGGTCTCTTTGACACAGGCTCACTCTCTCTGACAAATGCTCGCTCTTTGACACATGCTCGCTCTCTCTGACACAGGCTCACTCTCTCTGACACATGCTTGCTCTCTCTGACACAGGCTCACACTCTCTCACACATGCTCGCTCTCTCTGACACATGCTCGCTCTCTCTGACACATGCTCGCTCTCTCTGACACAGGCTCGCTCTCTCTGACACATGCTCGCTTTCTCTGACACAGGCTCACACTCTCTCACACAGGCTCGCTCTCTCTCACACAGGCTCGCTCTCTCTGACAAATGTTTGCTCTCTCTGACACAGGCTCGCTTTCTCTCACAGATGCTCGCTCTCTCTGACACAGGCTCACACTTTCTCACACAGGCTCGCTCTCTCTGACACAGGCTCGCTCTCTCTGACACAGGCTCGCTCTCTCTGACACAGGCTGGCTCTCTCTCACACGTTCTCGCTCTCTCTCACACATGCTCACTCTCTCTGACACATGTTCGCTCTCTCTCACACATGCTTGCTCTCTCTGACACAGGCTCGCTCACTCTGACATATGATCGCTGTCTCTCACACATGCTCGCTCTCTCTGGCACAGGCTCGCTCGCTCTCACACATGCTCGCTCTCTCTCACACATGCTCGCTCTTACTGACACAGGCTCTATCTCTCTGACACAGGCTCGCTCGCTCTCAGACATGCTCGCTCTCTCTCATACATGCTCGCTCTTTCTGACACAGGCTAGCTCTCTCAGACACAGGCTGGCTTGCTCTGACACAGGCTGGCTCTCTCTCACACATGCTCACTCTCTCACACACATGCTCACTCTCTCTGACACAGGGTCGCTCGCTCTCACACATGCTCGCTCTCTCTCACACATGCTCGCTCTTTCTGACACAGGCTAGCTCTCTCAGACACAGGCTGGCTCTCTCTCACACATGCTCGCTCTCTCTCACACATGCTCGCTCTCTCTGACACATGCTCGGTCTCTCTGACACATGCTCGGTCTCTCTGACACAGGCTCGCTCTCTCTGACAATTGCTCGCTCTCTCTGACACAGGCTCACTCTCTCTGACACATGCTCGCTTTCTCTCACAAAGGCTCGGAATCTGTCACAAATGCTCGCTCTCTCTGACACAGGCTCACACTCTCTCACACATGCTCGCTCTCTCTGACACATGCTTGCTCTCTCTGACACATGCTCACTCTCTCTGACACAGGCTCGCTCTGTCTGACAGAGGATCACGCTCTCTGACACAGGCTCCCTCTCTCTGACACATGCTCACTCTCTCTCACACATGCTCACTCTCTCTCACAACGCCTCACTCTGACACAGGCTCGTTCTCTCTCACACATGCTCACTCTCTCTGAATCATGCTCGCTCTCTCTGACACATGCGCGCTCTCCCTCTCATATGCTCGCTCTCTCTGACATATGCTCGCTCTCTCTGACACAGGCTCGCTCTCTCTGACACAGGCTCAGTCTCTCTGACACAGGCTCGCTCTCTTACACAGGCTCGCTCTCTCTCAAACAGATTTACTCCCTCTGACACATGCTCACTCTCTCTGACACATGCTCACTCTCTCTGACACATGCTTGCTCTCTCTCACACATGCTCGCTCTCTATCACACATGCTCGCTCTTTCTGAAACAGGCTCGCACTCTCTGACACAGGCTCGTTCTCGATCACACAGGCTCACTCTCTCTGACATAAGTTTGCTATCTCTGACACAGGCTCGCTCTTTCTGACACATGCTCGCTCTCTCTAACACAGGCTTCCTCTCTCTGACACAGGCTCACTCTCTCTGACACATGCTCGCTCTCTCTCACACATGTTCACTCCCTCTGACACAGCATCACTCTCTCTGACACAGGCTCACACTCTCTCACACATGCTCGCTCTCTCTGACACAGGCTCACACTCTCTCACACATGCTCGCTCTCTCTGACACATGCTCGCTCTCTCTGACACATGCTCGCTCTCTGACACAGGCTCACTCTCTCTGACACATGCTCGCTTTCTCTGACACAGGCTCACACTCTCTGACACAGGCTCACTCTCTCTCACACAGGCTCGCTCTCTCTGACAAATGTTTGCTCTCTCTGACACAGGCTCGCTTTCTCTCACAGATGCTCGCTCTCTCTGACACAGGCTCACACTTTCTCACACAGGCTCGCTCTCTCTGACACATGCTCGCTCTCTCTCACACATGCTCACTCTCTCTGAAACAGGCTCGCTCTCTCTGACACAGGCTCGCTCTCTCTGACACAGGTTGGCTCTCTCTCACACGTTCTCGCTCTCTCTCACACATGCTCACTCTCTCTGACACATGTTCGCTCTCTCTCACACATGCTTGCTCTCTCTGACACAGGCTCGCTCACTTTGACACATTCTCGCTCTCTCTCACACATGGAAGCTCTCTCTGACACAGGCTCGCTCACTCTCACACATGCTCGCTCTCTCTCACACATGCTCACTCTCTCTGAAACAGGCTCGCTCTCTCTGACACAGGCTCGCTCTCTCTGACACAGGTTGGCTCTCTCTCACACGTTCTCGCTCTCTCTCACACATGCTCACTCTCTCTGACACATGTTCGCTCTCTCTCACACATGCTTGCTCTCTCTGACACAGGCTCGCTCACTTTGACACATTCTCGCTCTCTCTCACACATGGAAGCTCTCTCTGACACAGGCTCGCTCACTCTCACACATGCTCGCTCTCTCTCACACATGCTCGCTCTTTCTGACACAGGCTAGCTCTCTCAGACACAGGCTGGCTTGCTCTGACACAGGCTGGCTCTCTCTCACACATGCTCACTCTCTCACACACATGCTCACTCTCTCTGACACATGTTCGCGCTCTCTCATACATGCTTGCTCTCTCTCACACATGCTCGCTCTCTCTGACACAGGGTTGCTCGCTCTCACACATGCTCGCTCTCTCTCACACATGCTCACTCTTTCTGACACAGGCTAGCTCTCTCAGACACAGGCTGGCTCTCTCTCACACATGCTCGCTCTCTCTCACACATGCTCGCTCTCTGTGACACATGCTCGATCTCTCTGACACAGGCTCGCTCTCTCTGACAATTGCTCGCTCTCTCCGACACAGGCTCACTCTCTCTGACACATGCTCGCTTTCTCTCACACAGGCTCGCACTCTGTCACAAATGCTCACTCTCTCTGACACAGGCTCACACTCTCTCACACATGCTCGCTCTCTCTGACACATGCTCGCTCTCTCTGACACATGCTCACTCTCTCTGACACAGGCTCGCTCTCTCTGACAGAGGCTCACGCTCTCTGACACAGGCTCCCTCTCTCTGACACATGCTCACTCTCTCTCACACATGCTCACTCTCTCTCACACAGCCTCACTCTCTCTGACACAGGCTTGCTCTCTCTCACACATGCTCACTCTCTCTGACTCATGCTCACTCTCTCTGACACATGCGCGCTCTCCCTCTCATATGCTCGCTCTCTCTGACACATGCTCGCTCTCTCTCACACATGCTCACTCTCTCTCACACAGCCTCACTCTCTCAGACACAGGCTTGCTCTCTCTGACACAGGCTCGCTCTCTCTGACACAGGCTCACTCTCTCTGACACAGGCTCGCTCTCTTACACAGTCTCGCTCTCTCTCAAACAGATTTACTCTCTCTGACACATGCTCACTCTCTCTGACACATGCTCACTCTCTCTGACACATGCTTGCTCTCTCTCACACATGCTTGCTCTCTCTGACACAGGGTCGCTCGATCTCACACATGCTCGCTCTCTCTCACACATGCTCGCTCTTTCTGAAACAGGCTCGCACTCTCTGACACAGGCTAGCTCTCTCAGACACAGGCTGGCTTGCTCTGACACAGGCTGGCTCTCTCTCACACATGCTCACTCTCTCACACACATTCTCACTCTCTCTGACACATGTTCGCGCTCTCTCATACATGCTTGCTCTCTCTCACACATGCTCGCTCTCTCTGACACAGGGTCGCTCGCTCTCACACATGCTCGCTCTCTCTCACACATGCTCACTCTTTCTGACACAGGCTAGCTCTCTCAGACACAGGCTGGCTCTCTCTCACACATGCTCGCTCTCTCTCACACATGCTCGCTCTCTGTGACACATGCTCGATCTCTCTGACACAGGCTCGCTCTCTCTGACAATTGCTCGCTCTCTCCGACACAGGCTCACTCTCTCTGACACATGCTCGCTTTCTCTCACACAGGCTCGCACTCTGTCACAAATGCTCGCTCTCTCTGACACAGGCTCACACTCTCTCACACATGCTCGCTCTCTCTGACACATGCTCGCTCTCTCTGACACATGCTCACTCTCTCTGACACAGGCTCGCTCTCTCTGACAGAGGCTCACGCTCTCTGACACAGGCTCCCTCTCTCTGACACATGCTCGCTCTCTCTCACACATGCTCACTCTCTCTCACACAGCCTCACTCTCTCTGACACAGGCTTGCTCTCTCTCACACATGCTCACTCTCTCTGACTCATGCTCACTCTCTCTGACACATGCGCGCTCTCCCTCTCATATGCTCGCTCTCTCTGACACATGCTCGCTCTCTCTCACACATGCTCACTCTCTCTCACACAGCCTCACTCTCTCAGACACAGGCTTGCTCTCTCTGACACAGGCTCGCTCTCTCTGACACAGGCTCACTCTCTCTGACACAGGCTCGCTCTCTTACACAGTCTCGCTCTCTCTCAAACAGATTTTCTCTCTCTGACACATGCTCACTCTCTCTGACACATGCTCACTCTCTCTGACACATGCTTGCTCTCTCTCACACATGCTTGCTCTCTCTGACACAGGGTCGCTCGATCTCACACATGCTCGCTCTCTCTCACACATGCTCGCTCTTTCTGAAACAGGCTCGCACTCTCTGACACAGGCTCGCTCTCGCTCACACAGGCTCACTCTCTCTGACACAAGTTCACTCTCTCTGACACATGCTCGCTCTTTCTGACACATGTTCGCTCTCTCTATCACAGGCTTGCTCTCTCTGACACAGGCTCGCTCTCTGTGACACATGCTCGCTCTCTCTCAGACATGTTCGCTCTCTCTGGACACAGCATCCCTCTCTCTGACACAGGCTCACACTCTCTCACACATGCTCGCTCTCTCTGACACAGGCTCACTCTATCTCACACATGCTCGCTCGCTCTGACACAGTCTCTCTCTCTCTGACAAATGCTCGCTATCTCTGACACAGGCTCACTCTCTGTGAAACATGCTCACTCTCTCTGACCCAGGCTCGCTCTCTCTGACACAGGCTCGCACTCTCTGACACAGGCTCGGTCTCTCTCACACATGCTTGGTCTCTCTGACACAATCTCGCTCTCTCTCACATATGCCCGCTCTCTCTGACACATGCTCGCTCTCTCTGAGACATGCTCCCTCTTTCTGACACATGCTCGCACTTTCTCACACATGCTCTCTTTCTCTGACACAGGCTCGCTCTCTGACATAGGCTCGATCTTTGTGACACATTCACGCTCTCTCTGAAACAGGCTCAATCTCGCTGACACAGGCTCACTCTCTCTCACACATGTTCACTCTCTCTGACCACATGCTCGCTCTCTCTGAAGCATGCACGCTCTCTCTGACACTTGCTCGCTCTCTCTGACACATGCTCACTCTCTCTGACACATGCTCGCTCTCTCTCACACATGCTTGCTCTCTCTGACACAGGCTCGCTCGATCTCACACATGCTCGCTCTCTCTCACACATGCTCACTCTGTCTGACACAGGCTCGCTCTCCCTGACACATGCTCGTGCTCTCTGACACAGGCTGGCTCTCTCTCACACATGCTCGCTCTCTCTCACACATGCACACTCTCTCTGACCCATGTTCGCACACTCTCACACATGCTTGCTCTCTCTGACACAGGCTCGCTCACTCTGACACATGCTAGCTCTCTCTCACACATGCTCGCTTTCTCTGACACAGGTTCGCTCGCTCTGACACATGCTCGCTCTCTCTCACACATGCTCGCTCTTTCTGATACAGGCTTGCCCTCTCTGACACAGGCTCGCTCTCTCTGACACAGGCTCGCTCTCTCTGACACATGCTCGCTCTCTCTCACACATGCTCGCTTTTGCTGACACAGGCTCACACTCTCTGACACAGGCTCGCTCTCACTGACACAGGCTTACTCTCTCTGACACATGCTCGCTCTCTCTGACATAGGCTCACACTCTCTCACACATGCTCGCTCTCTCTGACACATGCTCGCTCTCTCTGACACAGGCTCCCTCTCTCTGACACATGCTCGCTCTCTCTCACACATGCTCACTCTCTCTGACTCATGCTCGCTCTCTCTGACACATGCGCGCTCTCCCTCTCATATGTTCGCTCTCTCTGACACATGCTCGCTCTCTCTGACACATGCTCGCTCTCTCTCATTCATGTTCACTCTCGTTGACACAGCATCACTCACTCTGACACAGGCTCACACTCTCTCACTCATGCTCTCTCTCTCTGACACAGGCTCACTCTATCTCACACATGCTCACTCGCTCTGACACAGTCTCCCTCTCTCTGACACATGCTCACTCTCTCTGACATATGCCCGGTCTCTCTGATACATGCTTGCTCTCTCTGACACAGGCTCGGTCTCTCTGATACAGGCTCACTCTCGCTGACACATGCTCGCTCTCTCTGACACATTCTCGCTCTCTCTCACACAGGCTTGCTCTCCCTGACACATGCTCGCTCTCTCTGACACATGCTCGCTCTCTCTGACAAATGCTCGCTCTTTGACACATGCTCGCTCTCTCTGACACAGGCTCACACTCTCTCACACATGCTCGCTCTCTCTGACACATGCTCGCTCTCTCTGACATCGGCTCGCTCTCTCTGACACATGTTCGCTTTCTCTGACAGAGGCTCACACTCTCTGACACAGGCTCTTTCTCTCTGACACATGCTCGCTCTCTCTCACACATGCTCGCTCTTTCTGACACAGGCTAGCTCTCTCAGACACAGGCTGGCTCTCTCTCACACATGCTCGCTCTCTCTCACACATGCTCTCTCTCTCTGACACATGCTCGGTCTCTCTGACACAGGCTCGCTCTCTCTGACAATTGCTCACTCTCTCTGACACAGGCTCACTCTCTCTGACACATGCTCGCTTTCTCTCACACAGGCTCGCACTCTGTCACAAATGCTCGCTCTCTCTGACACAGGCTTACACTCTCTCACACATGCTCGCTCTCTCTGACACATGCTCGCTCTCTCTGACACATGCTCACTCTCTCTGACACAGGCTCGCTCTCTCTGACAGAGGCTCACGCTCTCTGACACAGGCTCCCTCTCTCTGACACATGCTCGCTCTCTCTCACACATGCTCGCTCTCTCTCACACAGCCTCACTCTCTCTGACACAGGCTCGCTCTCTCTCACACATGCTCACTCTCTCTGACTCATGCTCACTCTCTCTGACACATGCGCGCTCTCCCTCTCATATGCTCGCTCTCTCTGACACATGCTCGCTCTCTCTGACACAGGCTCGCTCTCTTACACAGGCTCGCTCTCTCTGACACAGGCTCACTCTCTCTCTCACACAGGCTCGTTCTCTCTGACAAATGTTTGCTCTCTCTGACAAAGGCTCGCTTTCTCTCACAGATGCTCGCTCTCTCTGACACAGGCTCACACTTTCTCACACAGGCTCACTCTCTCTGACACATGCTCGCTCTCTCTCACACATGCTCGCTCTCTGTGAAACAGGCTCGCTCTCTCTGACACAGGCTCGCTCTCTCTGACACAGGTTGGCTCTCTCTCACACGTTCTCGCTCTCTCTCACACATGCTCACTCTCTCTGACACATGTTCGCTCTCTCTCACACATGCTTGCTCTCTCTGACACAGGCTCGCTCACTCTGACACATGCTCGCTCTCTCTCACACATGCAAGCTCTCTCTGACACAGGCTCGCTCGCTCTCACACATGCTCGCTCTCTCTCACACATGCTCGCTCTTACTGACACAGGCTCTGTCTCTCTGACACAGGCTCGCTCGCTCTCAGACATGCTCGCTCTCTCTCACACATGCTCGCTCTTTCTGACACAGGCTAGCTCTCTCAGACACAGGCTGGCTTGCTCTGACACAGGCTGGCTCTCTCTCACACATGGTCACTCTCTCACACACATGCTCGCTCTCTCTGACACATGTTCGCGCTCTCTCATGCATGCTTGCTCTCTCTCACACATGCTCGCTCTCTCTGACACAGGGTCGCTCGCTCTCACACATGCTCGCTGTCTCTCACACATGCTCACTCTTTCTGACACAGGCTAGCTCTCTCAGACACAGGCTGGCACTCTCTCACACATGCTCGCTCTCTCACACATGCTCGCTCTCTGTGACACATGCTCGATCTCTCTGACACAGGCTCGCTCTCTCTGACAATTGCTCACTCTCTCCGACACAGGCTCACTCTCTCTGACACATGCTCGCTTTCTCTCACACAGGCTCGCACTCTGTCACAAATGCTAGCTCTCTCTGACACAGGCTCTCACTCTCTCACACATGCTCGCTCTCTCTGACACATGCTCGCTCTCTCTGACACATGCTCGCTCTCTCTGACACAGGCTCGCTCTCTTACACAGGCTCGCTCTCTCTGACACAGGCTCACTCTCTCTCTCACACAGGCTCGTTCTCTCTGACAAATGTTTGCTCTCTCTGACAAAGGCTCGCTTTCTCTCACAGATGCTCGCTCTCTCTGACACAGGCTCACACTTTCTCACACAGGCTCACTCTCTCTGACACATGCTCGCTCTCTCTCACACATGCTCGCTCTCTGTGAAACAGGCTCGCTCTCTCTGACACAGGCTCGCTCTCTCTGACACAGGTTGGCTCTCTCTCACACGTTCTCGCTCTCTCTCACACATGCTCACTCTCTCTGACACATGTTCGCTCTCTCTCACACATGCTTGCTCTCTCTGACACAGGCTCGCTCACTCTGACACATGCTCGCTCTCTCTCACACATGCAAGCTCTCTCTGACACAGGCTCGCTCGCTCTCACACATGCTCGCTCTCTCTCACACATGCTCGCTCTTACTGACACAGGCTCTGTCTCTCTGACACAGGCTCGCTCGCTCTCAGACATGCTCGCTCTCTCTCACACATGCTCGCTCTTTCTGACACAGGCTAGCTCTCTCAGACACAGGCTGGCTTGCTCTGACACAGGCTGGCTCTCTCTCACACATGGTCACTCTCTCACACACATGCTCGCTCTCTCTGACACATGTTCGCGCTCTCTCATGCATGCTTGCTCTCTCTCACACATGCTCGCTCTCTCTGACACAGGGTCGCTCGCTCTCACTCATGCTCGCTGTCTCTCACACATGCTCACTCTTTCTGACACAGGCTAGCTCTCTCAGACACAGGCTGGCACTCTCTCACACATGCTCGCTCTCTCACACATGCTCGCTCTCTGTGACACATGCTCGATCTCTCTGACACAGGCTCGCTCTCTCTGACAATTGCTCACTCTCTCCGACACAGGCTCACTCTCTCTGACACATGCTCGCTTTCTCTCACACAGGCTCGCACTCTGTCACAAATGCTAGCTCTCTCTGACACAGGCTCTCACTCTCTCACACATGCTCGCTCTCTCTGACACATGCTCGCTCTCTCTGACACATGCTCGCTCTCTCTGACACAGGCTCGCTCTCTTACACAGGCTCGCTCTCTCTGACACAGGCTCACTCTCTCTCTCACACAGGCTCGTTCTCTCTGACAAATGTTTGCTCTCTCTGACAAAGGCTCGCTTTCTCTCACAGATGCTCGCTCTCTCTGACACAGGCTCACACTTTCTCACACAGGCTCACTCTCTCTGACACATGCTCGCTCTCTCTCACACATGCTCGCTCTCTGTGAAACAGGCTCGCTCTCTCTGACACAGGCTCGCTCTCTCTGACACAGGTTGGCTCTCTCTCACACGTTCTCGCTCTCTCTCACACATGCTCACTCTCTCTGACACATGTTCGCTCTCTCTCACACATGCTTGCTCTCTCTGACACAGGCTCGCTCACTCTGACACATGCTCGCTCTCTCTCACACATGCAAGCTCTCTCTGACACAGGCTCGCTCGCTCTCACACATGCTCGCTCTCTCTCACACATGCTCGCTCTTACTGACACAGGCTCTGTCTCTCTGACACAGGCTCGCTCGCTCTCAGACATGCTCGCTCTCTCTCACACATGCTCGCTCTTTCTGACACAGGCTAGCTCTCTCAGACACAGATGGCTTGCTCTGACACAGGCTGGCTCTCTCTCACACATGGTCACTCTCTCACACACATGCTCGCTCTCTCTGACACATGTTCGCGCTCTCTCATGCATGCTTGCTCTCTCTCACACATGCTCGCTCTCTCTGACACAGGGTCGCTCGCTCTCACACATGCTCGCTCTCTCTCACACATGCTCACTCTTTCTGACACAGGCTAGCTCTCTCAGACACAGGCTGGCACTCTCTCACACATGCTCGCTCTCTCACACATGCTCGCTCTCTGTGACACATGCTCGATCTCTCTGACACAGGCTCGCTCTCTCTGACAATTGCTCACTCTCTCCGACACAGGCTCACTCTCTCTGACACATGCTCGCTTTCTCTCACACAGGCTCGCACTCTGTCACAAATGCTAGCTCTCTCTGACACAGGCTCTCACTCTCTCACACATGCTCGCTCTCTCTGACACATGCTCGCTCTCTCTGACACATGCTCACTCTCTCTGACACAGGCTCGCTCTCTCTGACAGAGGCTCACGCTCTCTGACACAGGCTCGCTCTCTCTGACACATGCTCGCTCTCTCTCACACATGCTCACTCTCTCCCACACAGCCTCACTCTCTCTGACACAGGCTCGCTATCTCTCACACATGCTCACTCCCTCTGACTCATGCTCACTCTCTCTGACACATGCGCGCTCTCCCTCTCATATGCTCGCTCTCTCTGACACATGCTCGCACTCTCTGACACAGGCTCGCTCTCTCTGACACAGGCTCACTCTCTCTGACACAGGCTCGCTCTCTTACACAGTCTCGCTCTCTCTCAAACAGATTTACTCTCTCTGACACATGCTCACTCTCTCTGACACATGCTCACTCTCTCTGACACATGCTTGCTCTCTCTCACACATGCTCGCTCTCTCTGACACAGGGTCGCTCGATCTCACACATGCTCGCTCTCTCTCACACATGCTCGCTCTTTCTGAAACAGGCTCGCACTCTCTGACACAGGCTCGCTCTCGCTCACACAGGCTCACTCTCTCTGACACAAGTTCGCTCTCTCTGACACATGCTCGCTCTTTCTGACACATGCTCGCTCTCTCTAACACAGGCTTGCTCTCTCTGACACAGGCTCGCGCTCTCTGACACATGCTCACTCTCTCTCACACATGTTCGCTCTCTCTGACACAGCATCCCTCTCTCTGACACAGGCTCACACTCTCTCACGCATGCTCGCTCTCTCTGACACAGGCTGACTCTATCTCACACATGCTCGCTTGCTCTGACACAGTCTCGCTCTCTCTGACAAATGCTCGCTATCTCTGACACAGGCTCACTCTCTGTGACACATGCTCACTCTCTCTGTCACAGGCTCGCTCTCTCTGACACAGGCTCGCACTCTCTGACACAGGCTCGGTCTCTCTCACACATGCTTGGTCTCTCTGACACAATCTCGCTCTCTCTCACATATGCCCGCTCTCTCTGACACATGCTCGCTCTCTCTGAGACATGCTCCCTCTTTCTGACACATGCTCGCACTTTCTCACACATGCTCTCTTTCTGACACAGGCTCGCTCTCTGACACAGGCTCGATCTCTGTGACACATTCTCGCTCTCTGTGAAACAGGCTCACTCTCTCTGACACAGGCTCACTCTCTCTCACACATGTTCTCTCTGACACAGGCTCGCTCACTCTGACACATGCTCGCTCTCTCTGACACAGGCCCGCTTGCTCTGACAGATACTCGCTCTCACTCACACATGCTTGCTCTCTCTGACACAGGCTCGCTCGATCTCAGACATGCTCGCTCTCTCTCACACATGTTCGCTCTGTCTGACACAGGCTCACTCTCCCTGACACATGCTCGTGCTCTCTGACACAGGCTGGCTCTCTCTCACACATGCTCGCTCTCTCTCACACATGCACACTCTCTCTGACACATGTTCGCACCCTCTCACACATGCTTGCTCTCTCTGACACAGGCTCGCTCACTCTGACACATGCTAGCTCTCTCTCACACATGCTCGCTCTCTCTGACACAGGTTCGCTCACTCTGACACATGCTCGCTCTCTCTCACACATGCTCGCTCTTTCTGATACAGGCTTGCCCTCTCTGACACAGGCTCGCTCTCTCTGACACAGGCTCGCTCTCTCTGACACATGTTCACTCTCTCTCACACATGCTCGCTTTTGCTGACACAGGCTCGCACTCTCTGACACAGGCTCGCTCTCACTGACACAGGCTTACTCTCTCTGACACATGCTCGCTCTCTCTGACACAGGCTCACACTCTCTCACACATGCTCGCTCTCTCTGACACATGCTCGCTCTCTCTGACACATGCTCACTCTCTCTGACACAGGCTCGCTCTCTCTGACAGAGGCTCACGCTCTCTGAGACAGGCTCCCTCTCTCTGACACATGCTCGCTCTCTCTGACACATGCGCGCTCTCCCTCTCATATGCTCGCTCTCTCTGACACATGCTCGCTCTCTCTGACACATGCTCGCTCTCTCTCACTCATGTTCAATCTCGTTGACACAGCATCACTCTCTCTGGCACAGGCTCACACTCTCTCACTCATGCTCTCTCTCTCTGACACAGGCTCACTCTATCTCACACATGCTCACTCGCTCTGACACAGTCTCCCTCTCTCTGACACATGCTCACTCTCTCTGACATATGCCCGGTCTCTCTGATACATGCTTGCTCTCTCTGACACAGGCTCGGTCTCTCTGATACAGGCTCACTCTCTCTGACACATGCTCGCTCTCTCTCACACCGGCTCACTCACTCACACACATGCTCACTCTCTCTGACACATGCTCGCTCTCTCTGACACATGCTCACTCTCTCTGACACAGGCTCGCTCTCTCTGACAGAGGCTCACGCTCTCTGACACAGGCTCCCTCTCTCTGACACATGCTCGCTCTCTCTCACACATGCTCACTCTGTCTCACACAGCCTCACTCTCTCTGAAACAGGCTTGCACTCTCTCACACATGCTCACTCTCTCTGACACATGCTCGCTCTCTCTGACACATGCGCGCTCTCCCTCTCATATGCTCGCTCTCTCTGACACATGCTCGCTCTCTCTGACGCATGCTCGCTCTCTCTCAATCATGTTCAATCTCGTTGACACAGCATCACTCTCTCTGGCACAGGCTCACACTCTCTCACTCATGGTCTCTCTCTCTGACACAGGCTCACTCTATCTCACACATGCTCACTCGCTCTGACACAGTCTCCCTCTCTCTGACACATGCTCACTCTCTCTAACATATGCCCGGTCTCTCTGATACATGCTTGCTGTC
Source organism: Carcharodon carcharias (assembly GCF_017639515.1). Lineage (NCBI taxonomy): Eukaryota > Metazoa > Chordata > Chondrichthyes > Lamniformes > Lamnidae > Carcharodon > Carcharodon carcharias. Next base: position 14,817,252 of record NC_054480.1, read on the forward strand.
TCTGACACAGGCTCGGTCTCTCTGATACAGGCTCACTCTCTCTGACACATGCTCGCTCTCTCTGACACATTCTCGCTCTCTCACACAGGCTTGCTCTCCCTGACACATGCTCGCTCTCTCTGACACATGCTCGCTCTCTCTGACAAATGCTCGCTCTTTGACACATGCTCGCTCTCTCTGACAGAGGCTCACGCTCTCTGACACAGGCTCCCCTCTCTCTGACACATGCTCGCTCTCTCTCACACATGCTCACTCTCTCTCACACAGCCTCACTCTCTCTGACACAGGCTTGCTCTCTCTCACACATGCGCACTCTCTCTGACTCATGCTCACTCCCTCTGACACATGCGTGCTCTCCCTCTCATATGCTCGCTCTCTCTGACACATGCTCACTCTCTCTGCCACAGGCTCGCTCTCTCTGACACAGGCTCACTCTCTCTGACACAGGCTCGCTCTCTTACACAGTCTCGCTCTCTCTCAAACAGATTTACTCTCTCTGACACATGCTCACTCTCTCTGACACATGCTTGCTCTCTCTCACACATGCTTGCTCTCTCTGACACAGGGTCGCTCGATCTCACACATGCTCGCTCTCTCTCACACATGCTCGCTCTTTCTGAAACAGGCTCGCACTCTCTGACACAGGCTCGCTCTCGCTCACACAGGCTCACTCTCTCTGACACAAGTTCACTCTCTCTGACACATGCTCGCTCTTTCTGACACATGTTCGCTCTCTCTATCACAGGCTTGCTCTCTCTGACACAGGCTCGCTCTCTGTGACACATGCTCGCTCTCTCTCAGACATGTTCGCTCTCTCTGACACAGCATCCCTCTCTCTGACACAGGCTCACACTCTCTCACACATGCTCGCTCTCTCTGACACAGGCTCACTCTATCTCACACATGCTCGCTCGCTCTGACACAGTCTCTCTCTCTCTGACAAATGCTCGCTATCTCTGACACAGGCTCACTCTCTGTGAAACATGCTCACTCTCTCTGACCCAGGCTCGCTCTCTCTGACACAGGCTCGCACTCTCTGACACAGGCTCGGTCTCTCTCACACATGCTTGGTCTCTCTGACACAATCTCGCTCTCTCTCACATATGCCCGCTCTCTCTGACACATGCTCGCTCTCTCTGAGACATGCTCCCTCTCTCTGACACATGCTCGCTCTCTCTCACACATGCTCACTCTCTCTCACACAGCCTCACTCTCTCTGACACAGGCTCGCTCTCTCTCACACATGCTCACTCTCTCTGACTCATGCTCACTCTCTCTGACACATGCGCGCTCTCCCTCTCATATGCTCGTTCTCTCTGACACATGCTCGCACTCTCTGACACAGGCTCGCTCTCTCTGACACAGGCTCACTCTCTCTGACACAGGCTCACTCTCTCTGACACAGGCTCGCTCTCTTACACAGTCTCGCTCTCTCTCAAACAGATTTACTCTCTCTGACACATGCTCACTCTCTCTGACACATGCTCACTCTCTCTGACACATGCTTGCTCTCTCTCACACATGCTCGCTCTCTCTGACACAGGGTCGCTCGATCTCACACATGCTCGCTCTCTCTCACACATGCTCGCTCTTTCTGAAACAGGCTCGCACTCTCTGACACAGGCTCGCTCTCGCTCACACAGGCTCACTCTCTCTGACACAAGTTCGCTCTCTCTGACACATGCTCGCTCTTTCTGACACATGTTCGCTCTCTCTAACACAGGCTTGCTCTCTCTGACACAGGCTTGCTCTCTCTGACACATGCTCGCTCTCTCTCACACATGTTCGCTCTCTCTGACACAGCATCCCTCTGTCTGACACAGGCTCACACTCTCTCATGCATGCTCGCTCTCTCTGACACAGGCTGACTCTATCTCACACATGCTCGCTTGCTCTGACACAGTCTCGCTCTCTCTGACAAATGCTCGCTATCTCTGACGCAGGCTCACTCTCTGTGACACATGCTCACTCTCTCTGACACAGGCTCGCTCTCTCTGACACAGGCTCGCACTCTCTGACACATGCTCGGTCTCTCTCACACATGCTTGGTCTCTCTAACACAATCTCGCTCTCTCTCACATATGCCCGCTCTCTCTGACACATGCTCGCTCTCTCTGAGACATGCTCCCTCTTTCTGACACATGCTCGCACTTTCTCACACATGCTCTCTTTCTCTGACACAGGCTCGCTCTCTGACATAGGCTCGATCTTTGTGACACATTCACGCTCTCTCTGAAACAGGCTCAATCTCGCTGACACAGGCTCACTCTCTCTCACACATGTTCACTCTCTCTGACCACATGCTCGCTCTCTCTGACGCATGCACGCTCTCTCTGACACTTGCTCGCTCTCTCTGACACATGCTCACTCTCTCTGACACATGCTCGCTCTCTCTCACACATGCTTGCTCTCTCTGACACAGGCTCGCTCGATCTCACACATGCTCGCTCTCTCTCACACATGCTCACTCTGTCTGACACAGGCTCGCTCTCCCTGACACATGCTCGTGCTCTCTGACACAGGCTGGCTCTCTCTCACACATGCTCGCTCTCTCTCACACATGCACACTCTCTCTGACCCATGTTCGCACACTCTCACACATGCTTGCTCTCTCTGACACAGGCTCGCTCACTCTGACACATGCTAGCTCTCTCTCACACATGCTCGCTTTCTCTGACACAGGTTCGCTCGCTCTGACACATGCTCGCTCTCTCTCACACATGCTCGCTCTTTCTGATACAGGCTTGCCCTCTCTGACACAGGCTCGCTCTCTCTGACACATGCTCGCTCTCTCTCACACATGCTCGCTTTTGCTGACACAGGCTCACACTCTCTGACACAGGCTCGCTCTCACTGACACAGGCTTACTCTCTCTGACACATGCTCGCTCTCTCTGACATAGGCTCACACTCTCTCACACATGCTCGCTCTCTCTGACACATGCTCGCTCTCTCTGACACAGGCTCCCTCTCTCTGACACATGCTCGCTCTCTCTCACACATGCTCACTCTCTCTCACACAGCCTCAATCTCTCTGACACAGGCTCGCTCTCTCTCACACATGCTCACTCTCTCTGACTCATGCTCGCTCTCTCTGACACATGCTCGCTCTCTCTCATTCATGTTCACTCTCGTTGACACAGCATCACTCTCTCTGACACAGGCTCACACTCTCTCACTCATGCTCTCTCTCTCTGACACAGGCTCACTCTATCTCACACATGCTCACTCGCTCTGACACAGTCTCCCTCTCTCTGACACATGCTCACTCTCTCTGACATATGCCCGGTCTCTCTGATACATGCTTGCTCTCTCTGACACAGGCTCGGTCTCTCTGATACAGGCTCACTCTCGCTGACACATGCTCGCTCTCTCTGACACATTCTCGCTCTCTCTCACACAGGCTTGCTCTCCCTGACACATGCTCGCTCTCTCTGACACATGCTCGCTCTCTCTGACAAATGCTCGCTCTTTGACACATGCTCGCTCTCTCTGACACAGGCTCACACACTCTCTCACACATGCTCGCTCTCTCTGACACATGCTCGCTCTCTCTGACATCGGCTCGCTCTCTCTGACACATGTTCGCTTTCTCTGACAGAGGCTCACACTCTCTGACACAGGCTCTTTCTCTCTGACACATGCTCGCTCTCTCTCACACATGCTCGCTCTTTCTGACACAGGCTAGCTCTCTCAGACACAGGCTGGCTCTCTCTCACACATGCTCGCTCTCTCTCACACATGCTCGCTCTCTCTGACACATGCTCGGTCTCTCTGACACAGGCTCGCTCTCTCTGACAATTGCTCACTCTCTCTGACACAGGCTCACTCTCTCTGACACATGCTCGCTTTCTCTCACACAGGCTCGCACTCTGTCACAAATGCTCGCTCTCTCTGACACAGGCTTACACTCTCTCACACATGCTCGCTCTCTCTGACACATGCTCGCTCTCTCTGACACATGCTCACTCTCTCTGACACAGGCTCGCTCTCTCTGACAGAGGCTCACGCTCTCTGACACAGGCTCCCTCTCTCTGACACATGCTCGCTCTCTCTCACACATGCTCGCTCTCTCTCACACAGCCTCACTCTCTCTGACACAGGCTCGCTCTCTCTCACACATGCTCACTCTCTCTGACTCATGCTCACTCTCTCTGACACATGCGCGCTCTCCCTCTCATATGCTCGCTCTCTCTGACACATGCTTGCTCTCTCTGACACAGGCTCGCTCTCTTACACAGGCTCGCTCTCTCTGACACAGGCTCACTCTCTCTCACACAGGCTCGTTCTCTCTGACAAATGTTTGCTCTCTCTGACAAAGGCTCGCTTTCTCTCACAGATGCTCGCTCTCTCTGACACAGGCTCACACTTTCTCACACAGGCTCACTCTCTCTGACACATGCTCGCTCTCTCTCACACATGCTCGCTCTCTGTGAAACAGGCTCGCTCTCTCTGACACAGGCTCGCTCTCTCTGACACAGGTTGGCTCTCTCTCACACGTTCTCGCTCTCTCTCACACATGCTCACTCTCTCTGACACATGTTCGCTCTCTCTCACACATGCTTGCTCTCTCTGACACAGGCTCGCTCACTCTGACACATGCTCGCTCTCTCTCACACATGCAAGCTCTCTCTGACACAGGCTCGCTCGCTCTCACACATGCTCGCTCTCTCTCACACATGCTCGCTCTTACTGACACAGGCTCTGTCTCTCTGACACAGGCTCGCTCGCTCTCAGACATGCTCGCTCTCTCTCACACATGCTCGCTCTTTCTGACACAGGCTAGCTCTCTCAGACACAGGCTGGCTTGCTCTGACACAGGCTGGCTCTCTCTCACACATGGTCACTCTCTCACACACATGCTCGCTCTCTCTGACACATGTTCGCGCTCTCTCATGCATGCTTGCTCTCTCTCACACATGCTCGCTCTCTCTGACACAGGGTCGCTCGCTCTCACACATGCTCGCTGTCTCTCACACATGCTCACTCTTTCTGACACAGGCTAGCTCTCTCAGACACAGGCTGGCACTCTCTCACACATGCTCGCTCTCTCACACATGCTCGCTCTCTGTGACACATGCTCGATCTCTCTGACACAGGCTCGCTCTCTCTGACAATTGCTCACTCTCTCCGACACAGGCTCACTCTCTCTGACACATGCTCGCTTTCTCTCACACAGGCTCGCACTCTGTCACAAATGCTAGCTCTCTCTGACACAGGCTCTCACTCTCTCACACATGCTCGCTCTCTCTGACACATGCTCGCTCTCTCTGACACATGCTCACTCTCTCTGACACAGGCTCGCTCTCTCTGACAGAGGCTCACGCTCTCTGACACAGGCTCGCTCTCTCTGACACATGCTCGCTCTCTCTCACACATGCTCACTCTCTCCCACACAGCCTCACTCTCTCTGACACAGGCTCGCTATCTCTCACACATGCTCACTCCCTCTGACTCATGCTCACTCTCTCTGACACATGCGCGCTCTCCCTCTCATATGCTCGCTCTCTCTGACACATGCTCGCACTCTCTGACACAGGCTCGCTCTCTCTGACACAGGCTCACTCTCTCTGACACAGGCTCGCTCTCTTACACAGTCTCGCTCTCTCTCAAACAGATTTACTCTCTCTGACACATGCTCACTCTCTCTGACACATGCTCACTCTCTCTGACACATGCTTGCTCTCTCTCACACATGCTCGCTCTCTCTGACACAGGGTCGCTCGATCTCACACATGCTCGCTCTCTCTCACACATGCTCGCTCTTTCTGAAACAGGCTCGCACTCTCTGACACAGGCTCGCTCTCGCTCACACAGGCTCACTCTCTCTGACACAAGTTCGCTCTCTCTGACACATGCTCGCTCTTTCTGACACATGCTCGCTCTCTCTAACACAGGCTTGCTCTCTCTGACACAGGCTCGCGCTCTCTGACACATGCTCACTCTCTCTCACACATGTTCGCTCTCTCTGACACAGCATCCCTCTCTCTGACACAGGCTCACACTCTCTCACGCATGCTCGCTCTCTCTGACACAGGCTGACTCTATCTCACACATGCTCGCTTGCTCTGACACAGTCTCGCTCTCTCTGACAAATGCTCGCTATCTCTGACACAGGCTCACTCTCTGTGACACATGCTCACTCTCTCTGTCACAGGCTCGCTCTCTCTGACACAGGCTCGCACTCTCTGACACAGGCTCGGTCTCTCTCACACATGCTTGGTCTCTCTGACACAATCTCGCTCTCTCTCACATATGCCCGCTCTCTCTGACACATGCTCGCTCTCTCTGAGACATGCTCCCTCTTTCTGACACATGCTCGCACTTTCTCACACATGCTCTCTTTCTGACACAGGCTCGCTCTCTGACACAGGCTCGATCTCTGTGGACACATTCTCGCTCTCTGTGAAACAGGCTCACTCTCTCTGACACAGGCTCACTCTCTCTCACACATGTTCTCTCTGACACAGGCTCGCTCACTCTGACACATGCTCTGCTCGCTCTCTCTGACACAGGCCCGCTTGCTCTGACAGATACTCGCTCTCTCTCACACATGCTTGCTCTCTCTGACACAGGCTCGCTCGATCTCAGACATGCTCGCTCTCTCTCACACATGTTCGCTCTGTCTGACACAGGCTCACTCTCCCTGACACATGCTCGTGCTCTCTGACACAGGCTGGCTCTCTCTCACACATGCTCGCTCTCTCTCACACATGCACACTCTCTCTGACCACATGTTCACACCCTCTCACACATGCTTGCTCTCTCTGACACAGGCTCGCTCACTCTGACACATGCTAGCTCTCTCTCACACATGCTCGCTCTCTCTGACACAGGTTCGCTCACTCTGACACATGCTCGCTCTCTCTCACACATGCTCGCTCTTTCTGATACAGGCTTGCCCTCTCTGACACAGGCTCGCTCTCTCTGACACAGGCTCGCTCTCTCTGACACATGTTCGCTCTCTCTCACACATGCTCGCTTTTGCTGACACAGGCTCGCACTCTCTGACACAGGCTCGCTCTCACTGACACAGGCTTGCTCTCTCTGACACATGCTCGCTCTCTCTGACACAGGCTCACACTCTCTCACACATGCTCGCTCTCTCTGACACATGCTCGCTCTCTCTGACACATGCTCACTCTCTCTGACACAGGCTCGCTCTCTCTGACAGAGGCTCACGCTCTCTGAGACAGGCTCCCTCTCTCTGACACATGCTCGCTCTCTCTGACACATGCGCGCTCTCCCTCTCATATGTTCGCTCTCTCTGACACATGCTCGCTCTCTCTGACACATGCTCGCTCTCTCTCATTCATGTTCACTCTCGTTGACACAGCATCACTCTCTCTGACACAGGCTCACACTCTCTCACTCATGCTCTCTCTCTCTGACACAGGCTCACTCTATCTCACACATGCTCACTCTCTCTGACACAGTCTCCCTCTCTCTGACACATGCTCACTCTCTCTGACATATGCCCGGTCTCTCTGATACATGCTTGCTCTCTCCGACACAGGCTCACTCTCTCTGACACATGCTCGCTTTCTCTCACACAGGCTCGCACTCTGTCACAAATGCTCGCTCTCTCTGACACAGGCTCACACTCTCTCACACATGCTCGCTCTCTCTGACACATGCTCGCTCTCTCTGACATCGGCTCGCTCTCTCTGACACATGTTCGCTTTCTCTGACAGAGGCTCACACTCTCTGACACAGGCTCTTTCTCTCTGACACATGCTCGCTCTCTCTCACACATGCTCACTCTGTCTCACACAGCCTCACTCTCTCTGAAACAGGCTTGCACTCTCTCACACATGCTCACTCTCTCTGACACATGCTCGCTCTCTCTGACACATGCTCGCTCTCTCTGACGCATGCTCGCTCTCTCTCAATCATGTTCAATCTCGTTGACACAGCATCACTCTCTCTGGCACAGGCTCACACTCTCTCACTCATGGTCTCTCTCTCTGACACAGGCTCACTCTATCTCACACATGCTCACTCGCTCTGACACAGTCTCCCTCTCTCTGACACATGCTCACTCTCTCTAACATATGCCCGGTCTCTCTGATACATGCTTGCTGTCTCTGACACAGGCTCGGTCTCTCTGATACAGGCTCACTCTCTCTGACACATGCTCGCTCTCTCTGACACATTCTCGCTCTCTCACACAGGCTTGCTCTCCCTGACACATGCTCGCTCTCTCTGACACATGCTCGCTCTCTCTGACAAATGCTCGCTCTTTGACACATGCTCGCTCTCTCTGACAGAGGCTCACGCTCTCTGACACAGGCTCCCTCTCTCTGACACATGCTCGCTCTCTCTCACACATGCTCACTTTCTCTCACACAGCCTCACTCTCTCTGACACAGGCTTGCTCTCTCTCACACATGCGCACTCTCTCTGACTCATGCTCACTCCCTCTGACACATGCGTGCTCTCCCTCTCATATGCTCGCTCTCTCTGACACATGCTCACTCTCTCTGACACAGGCTCGCTCTCTCTGACACAGGCTCACTCTCTCTGACACAGGCTCGCTCTCTTACACAGTCTCGCTCTCTCTCAAACAGATTTACTCTCTCTGACACATGCTCACTCTCTCTGACACATGCTCACTCTCTCTGGACACATGCTTGCTCTCTCTCACACATGCTTGCTCTCTCTGACACAGGGTCGCTCGATCTCACACATGCTCGCTCTCTCTCACACATGCTCGCTCTTTCTGAAACAGGCTCGCACTCTCTGACACAGGCTCGCTCTCGCTCACACAGGCTCACTCTCTCTGACACAAGTTCACTCTCTCTGACACATGCTCGCCTCTCTCCACACAGGCTTGCTCTCCCTGACACATGCTCGCTCTCTCTGACACATGCTCGCTCTCTCTGACAAATGCTCGCGCTTTGACACATGCTCGCTCTCTCTGACAACAGGCTCACACTCTCTCACACATGCTCGCTCTCTCTGACACATGCTCGCTCTCTCTGACATCGGCTCGCTCTCTCTGACACATGTTCGCTTTCTCTGACAGAGGCTCACACTCTCTGGACACAGGCCTCTTTCTCTCTGACACATGCTCGCTCTCTCTCACACATGCTCGCTCTTTCTGACACAGGCTAGCTCTCTCAGAACACAGGCTGGCTTGCTCTGACACAGGCTGGCTCTCTCTCACACATGCTCACTCTCTCACACACATGCTCACTCTCTCTGACACATGTTCACAGTCTCCTCAATACATGCTTGCTCTCTCTCACACATGCTTGCTCTCTCTGACACAGGGTCGCTCGCTCTCACACATGCTCTTGTCTCTCACACATGCTCACTCTTTCTGACACAGGCTAGCTCTCTCAGACACAGGCTGGCACTCTCTCACACATGCTCGCTCTCTCACACATGCTCGCTCTCTGTGACACATGCTCGATCTCTCTGACACAGGCTCGCTCTCTCTGACAATTGCTCACTCTCTCCGACACAGGCTCACTCTCTCTGACACATGCTCGCTTTCTCTCACACAGGCTCGCACTCTGTCACAAATGCTAGCTCTCTCTGACACAGGCTCTCACTCTCTCACACATGCTCGCTCTCTCTGACACATGCTCGCTCTCTCTGACACATGCTCACTCTCTCTGACACAGGCTCGCTCTCTCTGACAGAGGCTCACGCTCTCTGACACAGGCTCGCTCTCTCTGACACATGCTCGCTCTCTTCACACATGCTCGCTCTCTCTCTCACCGCCACAATCTCTCTGACACAGGCTCGCTCTCTTCTCACACATGCTCACTTCTCTCTGACTCATGCTCACTCTCTCTGAACATGCGCGCTCTCTCTCACATTTGCGCGCTCCTCTGACACATGCTCGCTCTCTCTGACACAGGCTCGCTCTCTTACACAGGCTCGCTCTCTCTGACACATGCTCACTCTCTCTCACACAGGCTCACTCTCTCTGACACCATGTTTGCTCTTCGACACAGGCTCGCTCTCTCTGACAGTTGCTCGCTCTCTCTGAACGGCTCACTCTTTCGCACACATGCTCACTCTCTCTGACACATGCTCGCTCTCTCTCACACATGCTCGCTCTCTGTGACACAGGCTCGCTCTCTCTGACACATGCTCGCTCTCTCTGACACAGCTGGCTCTCTCTGACACATCCGCGCTCCTCTCACACATGCTCACTCTCTCTGACACATGTTCGCTCTCTCTCACACATGCTGCTCTCTCTGACACAGGCTCGCTCTCTCATGACACATGCTCGCTCTCTCTC